>NW_027186304.1:89281666-89293767 GCF_028583685.1 Petaurus breviceps papuanus
AGGAAGGAAGGAAGGAAGGAAGGAAGGAAGGAAGGGAAAGAAAGAAAGAAAGAAAGAAAGAAAGAAAGAAAGAAAGAAAGAAAGAAAGAAAGAAAGAAAGAAAGAAAGAAAGAAAGAAAGAAAGAAAGAAAGAAGAAAATCTATTAAGTTTAATTGGCATTATGTTAATATTTACTTCATTGCTTTCTTGTCTAGACAATTAACAAAACAATAAATCAAACCCTAATTTGAAGCATTTGGCAATTTCCAAGAAGTAAATGTTCACACCTAAAATTTAACAATTGGCTATTGGAGTCAATTCCAACCTGGCTCCAGAATTCCCCTCTGCCCAGGACCCAAATTTTAAGTGACAAAGAACAAGATGGGTCACTGAGTCTAGGGCCAACTTGTACTTAAAAGTAGAATTTAAGCAGCACTAACTGTAAAGCTGAGCTAAAAGGGGCCAGAAACTAAGAAGATAATCTCAGTCCTACCAGAAAGTGGATAGTGAACATGCTAAGGATATAGCATTTGTTCTTTCATGTCCACTTTGGCAACCTTTGTGAGGTTTCTATTGACCAGTTAAAAATATACTTAAAGAAATAACAACTGAAAGCATGGTGTTAGTGAGTTCTGTAGTGCTGCTGTTTATAACACATCTTCCAAATTTCATAGCAAATCCCTGTAACCAGATGTGTTAAAAAATATTTTATCATGGTTGGAATCAGCTGCCCATCTCAGATGACAGATTCTCATACAAAGACATTGGAGAGACAAATTTATACATCTACTTCTACTTTGTTGATGTTCTAAAGATAGCAAGGATCAGTCATGGAGATCAAAAAAGCTTTGGATAGAAAGAAAATACTTTAATTCCAAAACTTTATGCATTAGCATATTTTAAAATGTTCCAAATCACTAATAATTAGAGAAATGCACATTAAAACAACTCTGAGGTTCCATCTCATCTCCATCAGGTTGGCAAAGATGACTGACAAAAACAAAGGGAAATGACAATTGTTGGAGGGACTGTCTAAAACAGGGCACTCTAATGAACTGTTGTGAAGCTAGGAACTAGTCTAGCCATTCTGGGAAGCAATTTGGAATTGTGTTCAAAAAGTCACTAAGCTGTGCATGCCCTTTGACTAAAAAAAATCTCAACTAGGTCCAAATCTGAAGGAGATCAAAGAAAGAGGAAAGGGCCCCATATGTGCAAATGATTCATAGGCAACTTTTTTTGTTATCATGAAGAGCTCAAAACTAAGGAGGTGCTGATCTGTTGGGGGATGTTTGAATAAATTGTGGCTTGGAAACAAAATGGAATATTATGTGTCATAAAAAGTGAGAAAGGGGATGGTTTCAAAGAAACTGAGGAAGATATATAAATAGATTTAAAGTGAAGGGTTTCAAGGTTTCAAGACTGATATGTTTTGTAAATTTCTACTTACATGTGATCCTCAATTGGTAGAGAGCATGAGGACCAAACAACTACATGATTACGGGAACAGCAGAATCAGTGCGAAAATTTTGGAGAGGAAAGTTATTATTAATTCCTTCCTCAAGATGGAAGATACCCAACTCCAAAGACACTAATGTGAGGGATACCTAAGTTTTGGGTGAATGGTGCTGCCCCACACACACCTTCCTCCATAAGGAAAAAGATTGCTCCTGTCTGTTCCTTTTTAAGACACGACATATTCTTATTACATAGCCAATGGAAAGAGGATACTCCCACCCACATACTAGGGGAATTCAGGATGTCTTCTCTCAGAAGCAGGTCCCTAGCATATCCCACTTGGGTGCTTCCTCTTAGGTAATCTGGGCCTGAACAATGAACTTGACATAAATACTGAATAAACCCTGATTTCCAACTAAACTCCCTAAAGACTTTGGAGAATACCCTCCTGGGTAACATGAGGGCCTTTCTTGATTGACCAAGATCCCAGGTCACTCCCATCTAAAGAGTTTATCTGCACTTTGTATTTTATGATATATTCTAAGCTAACCCCCCCCCCACAAAACTTTGATTTATGTTTGCCATCAGCTGGGTTAAAAGGATTCTCAGCTATTCACTATTTGTGATTGTCTTTTGCATAAATAGCATTTTATGGGGAAAAAAGGCAAGCCTGTTTGTAGTCTTAGATTACCTTTCCCTCCCATTAAGAGAAAGTTGAGGGCAGAATGGCTTGAACCTAAACATCATTCCTCTAGATCAATAATGTTTAGATTAGGTACATTTAATTCTAGTCTGGCATTTGTCTCTCAAAGAATAATATGGTCAAACTCAAGAATCTTCTTCTCTCTTCAAGGTAGCAAGCACAGTCTGGCCTGGAGAAGTTTGGGCAGGATTCCAGAGATACCATTCTATGTATCCTCATGAGCCTCATTTAAACAACCCAGGTGAACTTCTGACATGGGTAGCATACATCTTACATGTGGGGACACTGAATTTGCAGTAAGAACAGCATGGTAAAGAAAAGCAACTTTGAAATACTTAAGTTATATGCTCAATGAAATAACCAATCATGGTTCTGCAGTATACATAATAAAGCATGCTGTCCATTTTCTGACATAGAGGTTGCTTTTATTTGTACTCTAGGTACAAAAGGAGCCACAATTTTTAGACACAGTCAATGTGGGGATTTGTTTTGATTGATCATGCATATTTATTCCAAGGGTTTTGTTTTCATTCCCCAACCAACCCCTAATTTGTGGATGGAAAAGATGAGAAGGAGATGGGAGATTGAGATAGGGATGCCACCAAATAAACAGAAAAGTAAAATTAAAACTATCTTATATGCTGGCAAATTCAAGGACAGATACATTGAGCTGATTTCTTCTTTTTTTAAAAAGCAATTGGGGTTAAGTAACTTGCCCAAGGTTACACTGCCACTTATTTTGTGTAGGTGTTAAGTATCTGAGGCCTGAGCTGATCCCAGGTTCTCCCAACTCGGAGGCAGGTGGTCTTACTCACTGTGCCACCTAGCCACCTCTGCTGATTTCTTCTTTACAAAAGATCTGGAGGAAATTCATGAAGACAGATGCAGGAAGGATAGTAATAGCAGATAGTAACTAGTTATGTTTAACTGGAATAGAGAATATTTGAAAGTGAGTAGAGTGACATAAAGTTGTATACAGATAGCTGAGGATTTTCAATTCCAGCACCAAGAGTAGGCAATGGAGAAACACTAAAAAATTTTAAACAAGTTTTAAGGAAATGAGATTAAGGCAGAGTACTAGTAGGATTATGTAGAAAAGGCCTAGAGTTTGGTAGTTGCTTTGGGAACAGAAATGTGATGATGGATGGCAGAGACATGGCAGAAATAGAAATAATAATATTTAGCAACACACTGGATGTGCGGGAGGGGGAAAAGTCAAAGGAGATTCCCAGGTTTTAAGCCTACATATATGAGAGTAGATGATAGCTGGTTAGTACAAGAAACAGAGAATAGCAGCTTTAGGGGAAGATTATATATGGGATCATAGATCTGTAGTGGAAGGGATCTCAGAGATGATCTTGTCCAGCCCCTTCATTTTACAAAGGAGGAAACAAGACCCAGAGATGTCAATAAATTTTCTCAAGGTCACACAGTTAGTCCATCAGCACCAGGATTTGAATAAAGGTCCTGTGACTCCAAATTCAGTGCTCTTTCCGCTATGCCATGCAGCCTCCACAAAAGTAAGAGGTGATGGAGAGAAGCATCCAGCTTTCTGAGACTCGAAGAGAGTGAGCAAGATGCTCCAGAGTGCTGGTATTGATTTGGGTGCTGTTGATAGCAGGCAGGGATGAGGATTTAATGCCTAGAACTTACTTGTTCTTTACTGCTGAATAAGGACAAACAACGCCCACAGAATCCACTGGCAGCCCCAATTCTGCGACTAACTTCTTATTCCCATAAAACGTCATGGCTTCTGTTGGCCCTTCACTATGTCACAGCTTATTGGCCAGCTTGATATAATAGAAATCCCTCCGGACAAAAAATCTGTGAGACTTGAATTAAAAGTCACGGGATCTCATTCAACATATACCTGAACAGGAATCAATCCCTTTCAGGATATCCCTGGAAAGTAGCTCTCTAGTCTCTATCGGAAGATCTTTAGTAAACAGGAATTCATTGCTTCTATCTTAGGCAATCTATCTTACTTTTGGAAAGCTCTTAGTGTCTAGAAAGTGTGTATATTTCCAAAGTCCTAATCTGCCTTTCTACATGTCCCATGCTCCAAAAGCTGCCATTTAGAGCCAAAAAAATAAGTCTAGCTCTTCTTCCATATATAGCCCTTCAAATATTTAGATAGTTATCCTCTCCCTAATAAGTCTCCTCCCTTACACAGACTAAGCATCCCCATGTCCTTCAACTGATCTTTGTAGGGTTTGGTTTCAAGTCCCCTTGCCACCCTGGACATGGTCTAATGAATCAGTATTCTCCTAGAACTCTAATACTCTAAATGGGCTCTGACAAAGAGATAGCAAAGCAGGACTATTTCTCTCTTATTCTGGATAGTATGTCTCTTTTAAGAAGCCTAAGATGACAGCCTTTCTAGCTGAACATCACAAAAGGTTCACATGAGCTCACAATCTTCCAAAACCCCTATGAATTTCCACCCTAATCTTTGATAGTTGGAAATGATTTTTTGGAACCCAAGAGCAGTATTTTACATTTGTCATTATTAAACTTTGTCCTCTCTATTCTTCAATTTTGTCAACAATGGAGATTAAATTCACTGGTCTTTAGGTTGAAGGATTCACCGTCCTAACAATGCAATCACCAATTATGACTCTGAAGACTAAGTATGAAACATGTCTCTTGTCTCAAGATAGAAAGGTGATGGACTAGGGGTGTAGAATAGGACTCTGATTTGACATTCATTTCCAGTGTGCAAATTTGTTTGTTTTTCATGATTATGCCAATTTATTATGAGAAAGAGGTTTTTTTCCCCCCCCGAGGAAGAATTGAGGGTGAGTGGGTGGCCAGTGATAGTAATGCCAAGAAAAAAGAAAAGAAAAAAGAATGCCGAATATACAAATATGTTTATATGCCTCTGTGTATATATGCATATGTACAAACATACATATCTCTCTGTGTGCCTATGTGTACATATATGCAGTGTTTAAATTCTTATATGCATACAGTTTTTGGTAATGTCATCACTTTGATATACATATTATAGTTGTTGGGGGTTTTTAAACTGTATAATAATTCATTAATCATATATACATCTTTCAGTATCCTGCCTTAGTAACTTTAACTCTTTGATAACAATTTTCCATTTCCTTTCTTATCTTGAGGTCATATTTCCTGCCAAATCTTTTTGTTGTACATCTCTTAGAGGATCACTCTCTTTGGGGGGAAATGAATAGAGTAGTTTTTCCCTTTCCCCCTCATTTATCATCCCAATCCAGCTCAAGCATTGGGGTAAGACTTCTTTCATCTTCATTTAAACCTCAATATAGCTAAAATTGAGATCTCAGTTGTCTTTAACACTCATCCCCAGTTTTATCTCATTTTAAACTTCCTGACTGTATTCTTACAATAAAGTCCTGTTCTTTTTCATTTATCCTCCTCTATTTGTAGGATCATAGCATCTATATCTGGAAGGAACCTGAGAGTCTTTTCTTTCCTCATTTAAAAATGAGAAAACTGAGGCTCAGAGAAGTGAATTTACTTTTCCAAGGACATATAGGGAAGAAATGGCAGATTAACTCAATTTTTTAATACTTAATACCTTCTCAGCTTCCTCAGTTGAATCTCCCATCTTATTGGAGGGCTGAGGGGTGCGACAGTTAATTCTTTCCAAAGTCTTCCTTTAACAGGGTTCAGAATTTTCCAGCTAACTCTCCATTTTCCATCAGCAGCTCTGCTTGGTTCAACTCCACGGAAAATCTTGTCTCTATTCTGGGTACCTCCTAACCCTACCCCCAATTTCAGCTTGCTTTAACATAGTATCTTTCCTCCATTAGATTGTAAGCTCCTGGAGGGGAAGGATTGTCTTTCTTATTTGTATCCTCAGCACTTAGCATAGGACCTGGCACATAGTAATTGCTTAATAAATATTTACTTCATTCAATTCAACATAACTTAATACCTTCTAAGGCAGCATATTCCAGGTTTGCATACCTCTTGGTTAAAAATTAAGTCGCCAAGCAATTCACTAATATTATGTCATCAGATTTCATAAGTCTTTGGGAATTCTCTGTGTCTTTTATATCCTTGAGAAGACAGCACACTTTCTTCTTGCTTATGTCAGGTTGACATAAGACTCTTGGGTGTTGTAAATCACTAAAGTGTATCTCTTCTTCCTTTGATCAATACTAATTGGCCCTTCTTTTTGTCCTACTCTTCATGACCCCATGGACCATAACACATCAATACTGTTCATGGGGTTTTCTTTGCAAGTATACTGTATTGATCTTTCTTCTCCAGAGGCAGAGGTTAAGTGACCTGCACAGGGTGCCATAGCTAGTAAGTGTCTGAGATCAGATTTGAACTCAAGTCTTCCTGACTCCACGCCCCACCAGTATTCTATCCATTAACATCTAGGTGCCTTTCAAATCTACTATACAGTTTCAAAAGTTTAGTGGTCTTTCTTCCTATTCTTTTCTGTCTCACACTTTTCTGTGATCCCCCCTCTTGACAAAAGTGGGGATTCCTCTAAGCCTCTTTATATTCATTTTTCCTCTTTATTTTCTACTTTAGAACACTTTTCAAATTTTTTCCTTTTTCCTTTCTCTTTTTTCTTTCTTTTCTATATACCTTCCTTTTTTTTACTATCTTCTTCCCTCCTTTCATTCCTTCCTTCCTTTCTTCCTTCTTTCCTTTCCGTTTCTTTCACATCTTCCCTACCATCCACTCAGTCACCCAAGCTTACAACTTAAATGTCATTGTTAAATCCTCATTCTCTCTCATCCCCTCCATTTACTCTGTTGCCAAGGTCTTTGACTTTACATTCATAACATTTCTCTTGTATGTCCTCTTCTCTCCTCTGACACTGTCACCACCATGGCTCAGGATCTCATCACCTCACATCTAGATTATAACAGTAGCCTCTTGATTGATCTCCCTGACACAAATTTCTTCTAACTACAAATCATCCTCCACTTGTCTATCAAAGTGATCTTCCTAAAGCATGGATCTGACAAGGTACCTCACACTCAATAAACCCCACTACTTCCCTATCGTCTCCAGAATCAAATATGAAATTCTCCATTTGGCATTCAAAGCCTTTCCTAACCTCAACCTTTCCATTTTCCTTATATCACAGTCCCTGTCACCACCATCTCCTGCAATCCAGAGATACTGGCCTCTTTACTGCTCCTGACACAAGAAACTCATTTTTCCAGCACTAGGAATATTCACTGTCTTTCCCTCATGTCTAGAATTTTCTCCCTCTTCATCTCTGCCTTTTGGTTTCCAAGGATTCCTTCTAGTCCCAGATAAAATATTACCTCCTAAAAGAATCTATTTCCAGTCCTTCTTAATCTTAGTTATTTCCCTCAGAGACTATGCCCAATTTATGTTGCTTGCCTATAGTTGTTTTCATGTTGTCCCCTTATTAGACTATGAACTCCTTGAAAACCAGACCCTTCTTTTAATTTTTTTTGCATCCTCAGTCCTTAGCACATTTGTCTGGCCTACGGTACATACTTAATAAAATGTTGACTGACTGACAAAATGACAAACTAACAATTTGGTCTCCCAATCACCCAAATTCTACCCATGTACTTGATCCTTCTCTGATCAACATGGGTGCTTTGATTTCCCTTACCCCCTTTAGGAAACCTGATGGTTCACTTACCATAATGGTGTC
Organism: Petaurus breviceps papuanus; assembly: GCF_028583685.1. Taxonomy (NCBI): domain Eukaryota; kingdom Metazoa; phylum Chordata; class Mammalia; order Diprotodontia; family Petauridae; genus Petaurus; species Petaurus breviceps. The sequence continues at coordinate 89,289,452 of NW_027186304.1, forward strand.
AAACTATTGTGGACATCCTGAAATGGATGGTTCCATGTAGGGATGGTGTGGTGGTGGCTGATGGAGTTGCTGTGTTTTCTTGTTTTTAATTGTTAGACCAAAATTAGCACAAGCAGCAGAGAACTGATCCATATTTTGTTGCATCTCAACTTCAGAGGCTGCATTTAGTGCACAATCATCTGCAAAGAGAAAACCATGCACCAACAGTCCTTTCACTTTGGTCTTGGCTTGTAGCCTTTTCAAGTTGAAGAATTTACCATCAGTATGTTCATCCTCTTTGAAAACATTTGACAACATGGCTGAAAACATCATGCTGGGGGCAGGTAGGTGGTTGTAATGGGAATGTAAATGTGTAAGATCTTCCCTACCCCTAGGCTAAAGTACACCTGGAACCTGGGGTGGGAGGCTTGTTTTTCAGTAGATACTTTTTGATTGGCCAGTGGGTCAATAAGGTTGTTACATTCTCTGAGCCAGGAGAAGGCTATATAAGCCCTGATGTGTAGCTTTCTTTGGGGGCTCCCTTTGAGAAGTGTTCTGTGATTTGATCAGATGAGAGACTCTAGGAAGCCATTGCTGCTACAGAGCCCCTCCTCAGCTTTGAAAAACCCAGATGTTGATTTGGTATGGATGTAATGCTTAGACAGTTTGGAAATCTGTCTACTTGATCTGTTTCTGTCTTGATAATTCTGTCTGTATATTCTGAAGTTCGGGGTGCTGACCTATTTCCCCTGAACTAGGTAAATGATACATATTTGACTGATCAAAGTAAGCTTGTTAACCCATTTTGAGTTGCTTTCCTTTAACAAAGCAGATCCAAGAACCTATGTGAGCGGCCACCCTGGGGACACTGGGGTGCTTGCCGCTACAAAATGGCATCATGAACAGGATCTGCAGAGTAAAAGGAAAGTATTTACTTTAAAAAAGTAAAAAAGAAACAAAATAATTGTTTGTTTCCCAGTTGTGGCAGCTGTGACTCTGTGGAGCCATGGACCAGGAGAGAAGAATGGCCTGCATGCAGACTTCGCTGAGCTGAGAGTAGGAATGGTGAGCTGCCTGCATTGGGACCTGGGCAGAAGCCAGGAGTGGCTGCTGCCTGCAAGAGGAGAAGGAATCCAGGAGTTCAGAATTCCGCCACAGGAAAAGATAAGAACTGAGCAGCAAAGCAGGGGAACTGAATGTGTTTCCTTGCTGCATCCCACAGTTTGGGACCCAGGGGTAGTATGGCCTTGTGACTATGGTGGGTGGGGTGAAGGGTCATGGACCCCCAAGGACCCCACCCTATTGGTTTTGTTGCCCGGCTGCCCCTCAGAACTTGGAAGTAGGGGCTGGAGCTGTGTGAGGGGAAGGACACCCCCCTCTGCCCAAGAGAACTTTATGTGGATACTTGTTTTGAATTGAGGTGATAATGCCATGTACTTTGTATATGTTAAAGGCCCAGTGGCCACTTGGGTAACTTTAGTTCTGTATCTTAAAAATGTGACCTAAGAGATGTTTGCTGCTAATTCAAAAGTAAATTGACTATGCTATGGGCATGAAAGATCTTGAGGCTGAATGTAATGGGAATGTAAATTTTTAAGATCTTCCCTGCCCCGAGGCTAAAGTGCTCCTGGAGCCTGGGGTGGGAGGCTTGTTTTTCAGTAGATACTTTTTGATTGGCCAGTGGGTCAATAAGGTTGTTACATTCTCTGAGCCAGGAGAAGGCAATATAAGCCCTGATGTGTAGCTTTGTTTGGGGGCTCACTTTGAGAAGTGTTCTGTGATTTGATCAGATGAGACTCTGGGAAGCCATTGCTGCTACAGAGCTCCCCCTCAACTTTGAAAAACCCAGATATTGATTTGGTATGGATGTAATGGTTAGACAGTTTGGAAATCTGTCTACTTGATCTGTTTCTGTCTTCATAATTCTGTCTGTATATTTTGAAGTTCGGGGTGCTGACATTTTTCCCCTGAACTAGGTAAACGATACATATTTGACTGATCAAAGTAAGCTTGTTAACCCATTTTGAGTTGCTTTCCTTTAACAAAGCAGATCTAAGAACCTGTGGTGGCAGCAACCCTGGGGACCCTGGGGTGCTTGCCGCTACAGTGGTGCAGTGAATAGAGCACCGGCCCTGGAGTCAGGAGGACCTGAGTTCAAATCCGGCCTCAGACACTTAACATAAAAACTAGCCATGTGACCTTGGGCAAGTCACTTAACCCCACTTGCCCTCTAAAAAAGCAAAAAAATATATCATGCTACAAAGCATGGAAGCAAACACACAGCCTTGTTTCACTTCATTGGTGACTGGGAAGGCAGGAGATTATTGTCCACTACCTAGAACCTGGGCAAGCATGCCATCATGAAATTGACAATGCTGATGAACTTTTCTGCAGTCAAATTTTGACATAATTTTCCTTAAGTCCTCATGACTAATAATATCAAAGGCCTTAATCATATCTACAAACATTGTATACATTGTATACTCTGCTCCTGGCATTTCTCCTGGGGTTGTCAGGCAGAAAACACCATATTGACTCTTCCTTGGCCTCTATGAAGACACACTGGTGCTCAGATGACCATCTTCCAGGTGGAGAATCAGCTTATTAAGAAGGACTCTGGCAAGAATCTTGACAGCAGTGACTAAGAGAAAGAAACCCCTGTGATTGTCATAGGACAATCTATTTTCTTTATCTTTATAGAGATGGGCATCCTTGAACTCCTGTCTTGCCATATAACCTGGAAAATTTCAGTCAGCTTTTATAGGACCAATGGAACCCCTACCTTGTAAATCTCAGCTGGAATAGAATTAATCCCAGGTGTTTTGACATATGAAAGAAGCCTAATGGCATTCCAAATCTCTTCTTCAGTTGGAACTTCAGCTAGGGAAGGAATGACTTCAACCCGAGGTAATTGTCAATGGCCTCAGCATTGATTGAAGATGGCCTCTTCAGCCCATATCTCTAGGATCATATCCTTATCACTAATCAATGTAGCTCCATAAGCACTGAGTAGATGTGGAACCATCGGTTACAGCAAATGGAAAAGGTTTGAACGCATGGGTAGGTTCACTTACCTTGGTAGTGTACTTTTCCAGGGATGTACACATTGATTATGAGGTTGATGCATGCATTGCCAGACCTACCTCAGTGTTTAGGAGGCCCCCAAAGGAAAATGTGGGAGAGAAAGGGTATTAGACTGACTACTAAACTAAAGGTCTACAGAGCTGTAGAGGTGACTTCATTGTTGTATGCCTGTGAAACCTAGACAGTATACCAGCGCTATGCCAGGAAACTGAATTGCTTCCATTTGAATTGTCTTCGGAAGATTCTGAAGATCCCCCTGACAGGATAAAGTACCAGACACTGAGGCCTTTACTTGAATTAAACTTCCAAGCATTCAAACTGTGCTTCAGATAGTGCAACTCTGATGTTGTTCAAATGCAAAATGTATATTTGAGAAAAAGACTGTTTTATGGAGAACTCACACAGGGCAAGAGTTCACATGGTGGTCAAAGGAGTGATACAAGGAGTCTCTCAAGGTCTCTCTCAAGAACTTTGGAAATGATTGTGTGACATGGGAGACATTGTCACAGGAGATGGCTCAGCCTGGTGTGCCCACATCAGAGAAGGTGCTGTGCTCTACGATCACAAAGCAGAATTGAAACACTGCACAAGTTTAGAGAATTCACCCCAAATATTCACACGGACCCTTTGTGCCCAGACTGTGGTAGAGCATTCTGAGTTCGTGTTGGTCTGACTAGCCACAGTCAGGCACACTGAAACTTGACCCTAGCATAGTGATGTCATTTCATTTTCATTCTCTTCAAGAAAAAAGGACAACAACCAACCAGCCAGTGTGGACATCCAGTCAGCATAGATAGTGACCCCTCAGAAGGCCCGAGTCGTAAAGAACCGCCAGGCTCAATCACGCCCGCAGAAGAGATGACAGGCATGCTGAGCTTTTACAGATGTGTTCTGAGAGCCTTACTGGCCCCTCCTGCCAAGGTCAAACAATGGGGACTTAGTCAACAGGCAGTTCTTAAGTGTCTACTATGTGCCAGTCACTGTGCTAAGTGCTGGGGATACCAAGAAAGGCAAAAATAACCCCTGCACTCAAGGAAGGGGAGATAACATGCAAATAAGTATGTACAAGCAATATAGATATATAATGTAGAGAGATAGACAGAAAGAAAGAGAGAGAGAGAGAGAGAGGGAGAGGGAGGGGGAGGGGGAGAGGGAGAGAGAGAGAGAGAGAGAGAGAGAGAGAGAGAGAGAGAGAGAGAGAGAGAGAGAAAGAGAGAGAGAGAGAAAGAGAGAGAGAGAGAAAGAGAGAGAGA
>NW_027186304.1:89298767-89329487 GCF_028583685.1 Petaurus breviceps papuanus
GGAAGGAAAGAAAGAAAGAAAGAAAGAAAGAAAGAAAGAAAGAAAGAAAGAAAGAAAGAAAGAAAGAAAGAAAGAAAGAAAGAAAGAAAGAAAGAAAGACAACAACAAAAAGAATCCCTGACATGACTAAATTGAAGGAAATGACTTTAGATAAAAGGGGGTTTTTCCCTAAAAAAGATATTTTGAAAGAAAAGGAATACAAACTGTAAGGTAAATAAGGGGAAAGACCATGTTTCATCTGGAAAAATTTTTTTAAGTTTCCCTCCCCCCACTGACTCAGAACTATATGACACAGTAGTGTTCTGTATGTAGTAGAGAGTTAATAAATGTTTTTTAAATTGTATTAAGAAAGAAATAATTCTACTGCATGCAGAATTTCTCTCATTTCAAGGTCTTTATAAATCATTCTAGTATGTAAAGTAAATCATATTCTTCGTACTTGTTTATGAAGTGATGTTAATCATTAACTATCTCAACCCTTAATTTATGATGTCCATCAAACCTATATCTGAGAAAGGTTTATTAGGAGTTGTTTACCTAAAAAGACAAAATCTTAGCATCTTGTAATCAAAGCTAGTCCTTTTCACTGAACAAAATTTCTTCTAAAATTTAAACCCTTTTCTCAATACAAAAAAAGAAACAAAATTATTTCTCTCCTTCAGAAACAACCTGGAATAAAAAAAAATTCTCATCTCAATTCAATTTGATGGAATGAATGCAATTTGTTCATTGGTTTTTATGTTGATTATATAAAGATGAAGAACACACAGTTTCTGATTTCCTCTAACAGGAGTGAAAACCCACCGACACAAATAAGTATGGCACAGGGGGAAGTCAAGATCCAAAATGGTCAAGGAAAATTTTAGGAGAATCAGTTCTGCTCCTTTACCTTTTCCTAATATTTATTTTGCAATTACTGATTTAACTATTATTTTATTTTTAAACCTCTGGTGGGCTTCCTTCCACTTATGCTTTTTGCCAAAAGTAGAATTCCGCACCCACCCATGCCCACCCCTCACTGGATCTAATCTGTTTGCTCTGCTTCTTTTAATGTTCTTCTCCCTTGACAGTTTCCCTAGAGATCCTGAGATCTCTAGGGAAACTTGATCTTAACTTAAAATTCTCCCATAATCTCCTTCCCAGGAATAATCAATTTGGACTCCCAGTTGATCCCTGATGATTTAGGGTCAATGAATGACTAGCCACCTTTCAATACAAACACAGACACAGACACACACACACACACACACACACATACACACATGTCTGTGTTTGTATACTATAGATATAGTGCACTGCACTACACTCTAGTTTAGAAAAAAGCAACTCCTCAAGGAACTAACAGTCTCGCAGCTACTTTGAAGAAAATAGTTGTTTGGCTTTCATAAAGAATGATATTTACAGTAACCAGAACACATGCCTTTTGTCCAAAAATAAAGCTGGATTGAAGTCAATTTAAGCAAACTTGGATGTCTTTCTGAATGGTGATGCAAATGTGATCATCACACATCTTGTTCTTCTGGCTGTGCACCTGAACAAACAAAAGAGGGTGCTTGGGAACTGCAGAGCTTTGAGAGCATCCCAGGTGAAATCTCTTTTTTTCCTTCCTTGGAAGTTGATTTTAGAATACAGTTAACCTAATTAGATAAGCTTATCCTTTAAACATGAGTTTTAATTAATACAGTTACCAACATTCTTTAATATAGAACATGCTGAGTATTCTCAAGATGCACCTGACAGGAGTAATGTTGCTCTCAAAGGATCTTTTCAAGACTTCAAATGGATCTTCAACTTCACAATTGCTTGCTATGAAAACAGTCATCTGAATGATATAACGGAGTAGTTACAGTGTAGTTTTAAAAAACAGAAAATTAACATCCCTGAAGTTGCTACAATTAGTTACTTGATGCTTGTTAAATTATGTGTTGAGTGATATTATTTTATTTCTAATGCCATAGAATATTTTAAACATTACTTTTTATAAACATTGCTGCATCCCTTTCAAAATATACAAAATATTATTTCTTGATCTTAACTTAAAAACAAAGTACGTCATATGTGAAACAACTGAGGAAATCTGTCTTTTTTCCCAAAAAAAGCTCATTGGGATAGCTTTTCCAGGACCAGAACTGGTGCAGAGTTTGTAATCTATTTGCATGTACATTCCCTAGCCCCTAGTGTGTGAATACCACCATGAAAACATGTACTCTATGTCTGTATGGGGAGATCTTTAGTTATCACTTTATTTTCTATGTTGTTGGTTTAAATGACTTTTGTTTTGAACCAATGTGTCCTCTGACTGGGTGACAAACAAATCAGTTAATCCTTGTGATCTATGGTTTTTAGTGGATACTGACCTACAGATTACCTCAAACCTGGAACCAACAGCTGAATGGGGTGCCAAAGCGCTTAAAGTTTCTGCTAAAAAAATGGAATGGCAATACAATAAAAGTTCAATACAAGTCAGTTATGTGACAAAAAGCTAATGCTATTCAAGACTTCATTGGCAAATTTAGTATCCAGAAATAGAAAAGTAAGAGATATTCTGGGGAGGCCATATGTGTTGTATTTCCTTCAGTTCTGGGTACCTGTTGTAGGTGGAGCTCTAACAGAAACACCCTCTTAGTTCAAGTTCAAGATTAGGAAGAAATGAGTCACCATTTGCCCCTCCACTGTAAGAGCTTTTCCTCGCACACTCTTTTATGTGAGAAAAATCTCCCCTTTCTTTCTTACCCTTTCTCCCAGAATATCCATCTTTTCTCTATTTTTTATATCATCAAAACATGATCAACTCACTCCCACACCCTCTTTCTGTGTAGAATCCTTCTAGTTTCCCTAATAACAATAAAGTTCTTAGTTTATATTTATCATCCTCCTGTTTAGAAAGGTAAGAAATTCAATTTTATTAAATTCCTTATGATTTCTCTTTAATATTTACCTTTTTTTCTGCTTCTCTTAAGTTTTGTATTTGAAAGTAAAATTTTACAATCAGCTCTAGTCTTTTATCAGGAATGCTTGAAAGTCCTCTATTTCATTAAATATCTTTTTTTTTTCTCTTGATGGATTGTAATCACTTTAGCTGGGCAGGTTTTTCTTGATTATAATCCAAGCTCTTGAACTTGCCAGAATATCATATCTCAAGCCCTCCAATACTGTAAGGTCATAGCTGCTAAATTTTGAGTGATCCTAACTGTGGCTCCATTTTATTTGAATGTTTTGTTTTGTTTTTCTTTGGCTGCTTGAAGTATTTACCTCTTTTACTTGGAAGCTCTGGAATTTGACGATAATATTCCTGTGCATTTTCATTTTGGGACCTCTTTCAGGGGGTGATCAATGAATTCTTTCAATTTTTATGTTATCCTCTTATCCTAGGATTTTGATGCTGTTTTCCTCGATAATTTCTTTAAATATTATATATAAGCTCTTTCTTTGTTCATGACTTTCAGTAGTTCAATAATTCTTATATTGTCTCTCCATAATCTATTTTCCAGATATTTGTTTCTCCAATGAGGATTGTCACATTTTCTTCCACTTTTTCATTCATTTATTTTTTTAATATTTCTTGAAGTCATTAGATTACCCCTGCCCAATTCTAATTTTTAAGGATAATTTTCTCGGTGAATTTTTGTACTTCCTTTTTCATTTGGCCAATTCTGCTTTTTAAAGAGTTATTTTCATTAGTGAAGTGTTTTTACAGTGTAATTTTCTTCAGTATTTTTTGTGTGTCTCTTTTACCAGGCTATTGCCTTTTCATAATTTTCTTCTTTTGTTCTCATTAATTTATTTAATTTTTCCACTATCATTTATATTTAATTTTTAAAATCATTTTTAGGTCTCTCATGGATTCTTGTTGGGCTTGTATCCAATTCACATTTTTCTTTGAGGCCTTGCTTGCAGCTTTTTTTGACTTTATTCCATTTTTTCCTGAGTGTGTGTCTTGTTCTTCCCTGTCAGCAAAGTAGATTTTTATGATCAAGTTCTTTTTGTTGTGGTAGCATGTTCATTTGTCCATCCTACTCCATACTCTTGAACTTTATGTTAAATTTAGGCTCTGTTTACCACATAAGGGAGGGGAAAAACTGTTTCAAGTTTCAGATTTTTTGTGTTGCTATTTTCAGAACTATATATGGGGGATGGGAAATTTTTAGTGCTTCTAAAGTAGTGTGATCTGGAGAGAGGTATGATCATGGCTGTCTTGGTCAGTGCTCTCTTCCTTACCTAGGAAAGGCATCTGATCACTTGAGATTGTAATCAATACTATTCCTCAGGGCCCCTGTTCCCTTGGGATCAGAAATAATGCTGTTTCTCAGAGTTCCTGATCCCTTGTGACTTTAAGTTATATCATTATTTAGGGTTCCTATTCTCTCTTGACATGAAGTACTCTTCTCTGCCCTTGAACTTTGATACAGAAGTGGGTATAGGTAAAGGTTTGGCCAAACAACATCTAATCCTGTATCTAGAAGTAGTACAAAGGTCCTTCTAATCTCTTTCTAATCTATTGCCTGGTCCTCTTATTGTCTCCGGCTTGAGAGTTCATAAAGCCGTTGCTGCTTTTGTCACCACTACCTGGTTTCTCATCCATGTGGATTCTGGACCATGCTGTCTTGTATCACACATCTCTCTTTCCAACCTTCGATGTTGTGTTGGACTTGCAGAATGTTTTACTCTGACCCTTTACTGGCTCTGCCATTCCAGGATTCAAGTTGAGGCATTATTTTAAATTTGTTTGGAGGGGAATGTCGGAACAACTCAGCTGAATGTTTCCTCTACTTCACTATCTTGGTTGAGACCCCAGAAGTGACCCAATCCCCATCAATTTCTTTTACAAGGTTGCATATTAACCTATATAGAAGAAAAAAAATTTCGACTGTATAGACTTGTTTAGCTAGAAGAATCTCAAAAATGTTGAACAAGATGACCAGTTTACTGTGCTGCCTGAGTAAGGCCTCCCATGCAAAACATTAGGATTCCTAATACAACTCAGTACTTGAGAAACTACTATCAAAAGGATAGAATCCATCCCAACAAGGTCTGATGGGGGGGGGGGGGTGGAGGATAGTCGCATTTCAAGAGTGGAAGATATTAAAATGCTGGGAAAACACATATATGTGTGTGTGTATGTGTGTGTTTTTGTATTATGTGTGTATCCCTTTCACTCCATTATACAAATTATAGGACTTTGGATTTTTGGATGGACTTTCCATTTCCAAATACAATGTCTCCCAAAATGTTGATTCTAAAGCTTCTGCCCTTAATTAAAGGAGCTAGTAGAGAAAATGTACTCCCCATGACAAACATTATACCCCAACATGATCTGGAGGCTTGATGGACATCAACTGATGGAAGTAGTGACCGAGAGACAATAGTTAAAAGCAGATAGTATGTAAGTGACATATTTGTAGTGTGTGACATTTGTGGGTCACTCTGTGACTCTGTAATTGGATTGTTTTACATGAAAAGAGCTATGTGAGCCATCATTTGACACAATCCACATTATTAATTTATAACTTTAACAGCTCTTTAAAGATTTTGAGAGTACATGTAAAGAGAAATGCTTGTTTGATATTCCTTCATTTTTTGTAACAATTTTCAAAATTGAGACAATTTAAAAATTCTTCAGGAAGTATACCAAGTTTCAGACCCTCACTAACACAAATTGTTCTTGGGCATCTTTTTTTTCTTTCCAAATAAACTAAATGCTTAGCATTTTGATTAATTCAAGTCAACAAACATTTAAGTGTTCATTAAATGTCAGACACTATGCTAAGAACTGAGGAAAACAAAAATAATTCCTGTCTTCAAGGAACCCACATTCTAATTTATACTTGTAACACATAGGTATTTATGCCCATACTGACTTTATATATAATGGAGAGAAGGCAATATGTAAGGATAAGATATTTGCATCTGGGAGGACTGGGAAAGGTCTTCTGCAGGAAGCAAGATTTGAGCTGAGTCTTAAATAAATCTAAGGGAATCTAAAGGAAACTAATGTGTAAGGATGAGGAGGGAGAGCATTTCAATTTCAGTGCCACTGCAATGGCACAGCTTTGCCATAGGAGGTGTCTACTAATAAGCCTACTTTACTTTGTCATGGTCAGATCACATTTACAATATTGTAGACAGTTCTTGGAGCTTGAGTTTGGAAGGAGCAATGAAAAGCTGGAAAGCACATGGAGGCTGTCAATGAGCATAGTCCTTGTATGATATGGAATAAATTGGAGGAATTAGTTATTTGTCAATGGAGGCATGAAAGGTACACTCAAATATTTGGAGGACTTGCATGAAAAAGAATGATAGAGAGTTAGACCAAGAGTGAGGAAGGTCTGCAAATTTAAGCTTAATAGCAATAGAATACAAGTTTCCTAACTAGAGCTATACAAAGTAGAATAAGAAGTTTGGGGAGGTGCAGTGTTATCTCTCTAACTGAAAGTTAGAGGTTGAATGACCATTTCTCAGTCATATTGTAGTAGGGTTGGGGGGAAACGGTATGGGTTGGAGTAAATGACCACTGAAGTCCCTATAAAATCTAAAATTCTGTGATTCTATAATCTTATTTGAAGGTAACATTTATGTGGAATATAGATATCAGAAATATCCTAGGGACTTCACAAAGGTCATAAATCATTAAATGAATACAGGCAACCAAAACCACAGCTCTACAAATTATGCTGACTGGACCAAGAATTGATTTCAGTGACTTTTTTCGCTGATTAGTTATTTACTGCATAAGTGCCAATTGATCTATTCTCTATTGTGTCAAAATTGCTTCTCAATTCTGAGTTTACAATAAAAAAGTAATATTGCTTTAGATTCAATTAAACAGTTGACAATGTATTTCATCTTAGATGCATCTCATCTTAATTAAATTAATCTCATTTCACTTCATATTTATCAGGGAGAAAAATTTCAAAGAGTCCTAAACCCCTCCCTGGAAGGGATCTCATAAGCTATCTAGTCTAACACTTAGCTAAAGTTACTTTTCAGTCTTTTTAGTCATGTCCAACTCTTTGTGACCTATTTGGGGTTTCCTTGGCAAAGATACTGGAGTGGTTTGCCATTTCCCTCTCCAGCTCATTTTACAGATGAGGAAACTGAGACAAACACAGTTAAATGAGTTACCCAAGGTCACACAGCTAGTAATTGTTTGAGGTCAGATTTGAACTCATGAAGATAAGTCTTCCAGGAATTCTATCCACTCTACCACCTAGCTGCCAACCTACCTGAAGACATTTCCCTTTTATGTGATCATTCAGATATTTCTCACCAGGCTGTACTACTTTGAGATTTCTTTGACTGATTTTACCACCATGCCTCAGAAAGCTCATTATTGCAATAACCTCATCATCCTATAAGATCTCTTCAGCCTGAGTACTCCTCTATCTCTGTAATTGGAGGATAGGTTCATGAATTCCAGAATTCCATTAAGGAGAAGGCTCAATTCAGACATCTAATTTCTCACCTCACTGTACACCTTTGGGTCTTCTCTGATTAACTTCTCCACCATTCCCCCTTCTCTTAACTCTCCCCATTTTCAGTGTACTTTTGTATACTGTCTTCCCCTTTTTGGTTGTGAACTTATTAAGCTAAGGAACTCTCTCTTTCCTTCTTTCATTCTCTCTTTTTCCTTTCGTGTAACAGTGGCTTAATAAATGTTTTTTGACTGATATTGTCTGATGATATCCAGAGGTGGAATTGGGATCAGAGGAAGCCATTTCTACTGAGGCATCCCATCCATTCTACTTAGGAAAGCTCTGCTAGGAATATCACCATTCCACCCCTTTTAAGTATTCTCTTTTTCAAGCAAAACATCCCCAGCTCTTTCAACTGATTTCCCAACAGATGAATTAAAAACTTTGGGTGAAAAAAAGTGCAAGAGTGGGTCTAAAGCACAAAAATAGCTTTGCTTCCACATAGACTATGAAAGACCAGGAATAGATCTACATGAAAGAAAGTGTCTTGTTTCCAGTGATTTATTTTGTTCTGTACCTTTACTGTTCTCACTCATCTACCTGAGAGAATGGAAGAAATGTGTTTTTGCTTTACCTGTGATGTTTCCCCCTATTCTGGTGACTGGAGATATCAGGATTTCTGCTTTTTTCCCTTAAAAAAGCAAAAGAAGTCATTGGTCTTTAAAATGCAAGAGCATGGAGTAGTCTATTCTTCCCAAGAGGAAGAGGAAATCCCCTAGTTCTGAATTCCAGTTAGTTCTAAAGACTCCAAAAAGAAACTGCAACTTCTTGCTCAGTTCAGTGGAGATCAGTGGAACTACACCTGGCAGCAGCTAGCAATAACATGAGAGCAACAGCACAGCACTAAGAAGAGGCCAAAAGAATTATTAGTGGAAGCTACACCCAACAAAGACTACATACAAGAGAGTGAAGACTGTGACAGTCTCCATGGCCAGTGGAGACTAGACCCCAAATTACCAACATGCTGGGTCCTGCCACATGAATTCAACTCGAGTCCTCTCGGCAAAAGAAAAGTAAAATTTATTAAAAGTTTGCTTTCATTAGACACAGAGTAAGTCTGTGCTAGTTCATTTCATTGTGCTCTCACTATTCCATGGCATCCCATGGCGCTCTCACAAACATGGAGACCAGACAGGGTCTTATATACAAAAGGTTGTGGAAGGAATCTAGGGGTGGTCTAGGGGAGGAGTTTGGGGAGGGTCTTCAGGAGGAGTTAATGAGTGATCAAGGGTGGGAGGTAGCTGGAGGCTAAGTAAATGAGATCAATGAGTGATTAAGGATGGGAAGCCACCTGGAGACCACAAACAATGGTGGGCTAGGCCAGTTGAAGGGTGGGAAGTCTAGTAACAGACTTGCCTCATCAAATGGGATGATTCAATCAAGAGTCCAAGGGAGGTTCCCAGAGCCTGTACTTCATCAGTGGGAACAGAACAAAGATATGAACATGGAATTCCTAAAACAGTCTTTCTGGAAGACTTGTGAACAAGTTGGTAAGTGATTCCAGGTATTGCATAGATATGTTGTTTACCTGAATTTCCAGGTACTTTTCCAGGAAAATATACTTTCTATTGACATCTCACTGACTTCTAACTATTTGGAAAGAGGGGGGTAAAGTAATGCATTGTCTTTCTTCTAAACTCCAACCCAGTTTCTGTCACCATTATCACACACTTTCTATAAATTTCAACCAAAACCATAAAACTTGAGAAAAGAGGCAAAAACAGGTCATGTAACCAATTGAGGAAGCAGTTTTTTGAATCAGTCTACTGCAAGAGTTTCCCTAGCCACCATCAACATACTTCCTTTTGTACCTATTTGAAATGCCTTTGACTGACTGATTTGTTGATTAATTAAATCAAGTTGTCTAAGCCTTATTCATATCCAATATAAATCTCTGATTGATGGATTGATTGATTCACTTAAGTGATCTCTCCCACAAAAGTTAGCAGGACTAGATAGTTTATTAGCTACTTTAAATGAGGTGGGAAACTTAATTGATTAATTCAATGGGCTTCCACACCTTTATACCACTCAATTTTAATTTCACTGATTTCTTTGTGGAAAGTACTTTTTCAATTTTATTTAATCAAAATCCATTTATCCAAATCATAGCAAAACAAAAATCAGAGAAGGTATAATTAGGAGAATATATACTAGACAAAAGAGAGTGAAGGAGTTCTTCCATTGGGAGCCAAAGTACTAAATCTCACCCAAGGGAAAACTCCCCAAAATCTCCATTAGAAAGTTGGAGACAGAGACATAGGAACATCATGGAGACTTCTGGTTCCTCTCATGTCTTCCCAGAATCTTTTATTCAGCATTTCCAAATAAGGTTGATCTCTTCCATCTTCCATCTCAAAGCTGGAAACTAGAAGTGACCAAAGCAAAGTTTGAAAAGTTCCCAAGAAGAATGAGGAAAGATGGAGCTGCCCCACTGTTACTAATACAATCTCTCTACTCGTATGGGGGAAGGCATTCATCTCTACCCATAAGGAAAGAGTCCTATATCAATGAACCTTGGGAAAAAGGTTACAAATGCTTTCTCACATTTTGGCAAAGCATTAGTCTATAGTAATTCTCTCCAATAGAAATGGTTTTGGAGGGCAGCTAGGTGGCGCAGTAAATAGACCACCAGCCCTGGAGTTAGGAGAACCTGGGTTCAGATCTGGCCTCAGATACTTAACATAAAAACTAGCCCTGTGACCTTGGGCAAGTTGCTTAAACCCAATTGCCCTCCAAAAAAAAAAAAAGAAAAAGAAATGGTTTTGGAGTCAGATAAGATGGATTCAAGTGCAGTCTAGCCACTTTCTAGTTGTGTGTTCCTGGGTAAATTATTTTACCTCAATGGGCTTCAATGTCTTTATCTATAAAATGAAAGGGTTAAGCTAGACTTCTGAGGTCCCTTTCATTTTTAAGATCTGTATTCCTATGATCTCATGTTGGTAGTGAGACATTTCCTTAATAGTTCATGAATTTATTAAATACTATCTCACTTCTCACTTGCCCTCTCTCTAGTTCTATCAATTTGAAAATCGTATCTATTTTACTAAGTTAGATGAAGCTTCCTATGTTATTCTATCAATCTCTTGTTGAAGGTGGTAATTAAGAAGAAGAATCAGTTACACACAGTGCTTTACAAAGTGTATCAGTTCCTGAGAGCTGATTATTAAATTTTTAATTTTGAGCATTTACACCTCAGAAATCATCAAATGTTACAAACTGAGGCTTCATTTATGTTTTTGTTGATTGTCTAGACTTAAGAAAATGATGGAGAAAAATGTTAGTAATGCAGATTAAAAGAGGGTTAAGGCTGCTTTTTTTTTCTCAAAAGCTAGTTAACATTCATAGGATTTCCCTTCTGAAGTAACTTGAATAACAGTACTCTAATAGAATGTGTTATCTGAAACTATGTAGCTAATTCCAGTCCTTTAAAGTTGTTCTTTCTTTTTAAATACTTTTTAAAATATACACAGGGTGGCTAGATGGTGCAGTGAATAGAGCACCAGCCCTGGAGTCAGGAGGACCTGAGTTCAAATGCAGCCTCAGACACTTAACACTTACTAGCTGTGTGACCTTAGGTAAGTCACTTAATCCTACCTTCCCCCCTCCAAAAAGACCGAAAAATTAAAAAAAAAATTTAAATAAAAGTATACAGGGAACTTTGACCACCCTTTTATCCACCACAGAAATAGATGGGCAGGCTACCCAAACTGTGACTAACAAGAGAGAGAAATAAAGGCCTCCATTTTTGACAGAACCTGTGGCAAGGAGATATGGTACAAAAATTTGAAAACCTTATAATTTTGAGGAAGCTGGTGATTCATTCAAATTTCATAACAGAAAATTTTTGTGTTTCCTATATTGATATTCCTGAGAGTTGAATTGGGCCTTTAGAGATACTCTCTAGATCTGTTTCATAAATGATCATCTTCTTTCATAATCTGACCTGCCCAGATCATTTCCTCTAATACGACTTTGATCCAGAAACAACAAAGACTAGTGGAACTGTCCAGAAATATCTACTCTCCCAGGAACATAGACTCTAGGACAAGATCTCTGGCACTGAATTCTACAGGATAGAAACCCAGGGAAACACAAATTCAAATTGCAAAAGAGTCAGAATCACAAAGAAGGTAAACAAATTTTTCCACAGTCCAAGGTCTTGCTCAAACATGCACCTATAAGTTACACAACGAATATTTTAAAAAATCTTGACTTGTCATATCTAGCCATGACACCAATTCAACAAAAATGGTATGTAAGAGGTTCTTTCTGCCATTGTTTTTATTATGTTCCATGTGTATTGTGTTTGTGGAAGTCATGATTGGGTGGATTAACTCCAAAGCCTGACAACTACTATTGAGTTTGCATTTCATTTATTTATTTATTCATCCATCCATCCATTCATTCGTTCATTTATTCATTCATTCATTTATTTTGCTTTTTGGAGGGGGGAAGGCAAGGCAATTGGGGGTTAAGTGACTTGCCTAAGGTCACACAGCTAATAAGTGTTAAATGTCTGAGACCGGATTTGAACTCAGGATCTCCTGACTCCAGGGCTGGTACTCTATTCCCTAGGCCACCTAGCCACCCCGAGTCTACATTTTTGCTTGCTCCCTTTGTATTGACAGTTGTTTTTGCTGCCTCTCATTGGATGGCAGGTATAACCAACTCTATATACAGGAAGCCTTTTTTCTTGGAGCTCTCCTGATTTTTTTCACAATAATAGCATATTTTTATTTATATAGCACTCCACAGTTTACAAAACTCTTTTTTTGCAATAGCCCTGAGTGATAAGTATTGCAAAACATTATGATCTCTGTTTTATGGAGGAGGAAATATAGCCAGAAAGGTTAAGTGACTTTTCCACAGTCACAAAAATTAAAAGTGTCAGAGCTGGGACCCAAAGCCAAGTCTCCTGATTCCAAGTGCCATACACTTTTCACTACATGCTTCATAGAGGTGTATGGGATGTTTACTTGAGCTACTGACAATTTTCATTTATAAGCAATTCCTACTTTTCAACACTTAGTATTTCAACACTTTGCTCACTCAACACTATTCAATAAAGACCTATAATTCATGTCAAAGCAATGTTATTCATTTCTTCTCTAGTTTTAACACATCTTATGTTGACTGCTAGGTAAAGAGAGTAAAGGAGTTCTCCAGCTTTGCTGTTGCTGTTGTTTTTAAAAGCTCTGACAAAGATGTGCAAACGACCATCTGGTAAATGATTTGTCTTTATCCAGGCAAAGGGTCTGATTATGGCCTCCTCCCTCTACCCCAGAAGCACACTAACCCTTCAGGCTCCCACTGGTATTGTTGGTGAAGGGGAAAGTACAAAGATAAGATGAACAAGAGGGTCAATTCAAGGGGACCCCACTCTCCAATCCCTTACATCTAAAGTCCTTATGTCATACAAAGTGACTGGTCTCTATTCAAGGCAAAATTGTCAAGTAGATGCCTTTGTTATTCATTTCCTCCCAGCTCTTTGTTTCTTTACCCCAAGCCATCCAGAACACTCAGACTATCCAGTCTTCCACTGCATCTCAACTAGTCTGGCCTCCCAGAATGGCTCCTTCTTTCCTCCTCATCAATATTTACCAGTCCTTTGTTACACAATCTCAGGGCCCTAATCTTTGCTTACATAATAATGAGTGCTAATGGGTTTAAGGGCCACCCTTACCAGATAACATACTTTCATTATGATAGAATCTTCTTAAATATAATCATCTAACTGAAAGAAATGATGCTAAAGATAGATGGGATTGAAAGGCCAGCAGGAAAAGGATAAACAAAATCATGAACTGAATCTGTGCTAATGAAGAATTGGTGGAAAAAACTAGGAAAGTGTAGCCTGGAGAAAATTTCAAGGAAATGTGGCAGCTGTCTTCAAGTATTTGCAGGAGTGTCATATGGGGAAAGGATTAGACTTATTCTGTTTGGCCAAAGAGGGAAGAACCAGGAACAATAAGATGAAAAAATCGCAAAGAGGAAAATTTAGACATTATATCAGGAATAACTTCCCAATGATTAAAACTATCATTGAGTGGAATGTGCTGCCTGCCATAGGACATAGTGGAGTTTCCCTCATTGATGATCTCCAAGGAGAGAGTGGTGTCAACTTGTCAATATTGTGACAGGGATTATTTTAGGGGTGTGGATCCCACTAGAAGACTGTGGCATCCATTCTAACTCTACAGATCTCTTAGTTCTTTCAGAGAGATTTTGAAGGAACTGGGTTTCCCAGTACCATTCCAGCAGCACCTTGTAGGTGGTCCTATTCCAGATGCTCCCAAGGTTAGCTTTACACCTGGCATTATTCTGTAATAAGGTATGTTTCAGGGGTTTCCTGGACATGCCCAGATTACCTAATATCAAGGAGCTCTGTGTCTCCTACTCCATAGGTGAGCATAGCTTCCTTTGCTTGGCTACATGGACAGAAAGATGGCATCTTTGCAGCTAACCAGACTGCGGTGGAGCTTGCTTTCTGACTCATGCTCTTTCCTGCATGCTCCTTCCTCCTGCATCCAGAGGGTGAAGGTCGCAACTCCTCCACAGCACAGGCTCTATGAACTGAACTATGAATGGAAATCCCTCCTCCTCTCCCTTTTACTCTCTGGGTCTGAGAAATGGGCCTGAGGATGTTTGTTTCTAAGTTGTACTATGTGTTCTCAGTTTCAGGTGTCAGCTGCAATTCCATGCTAATAGGTGGGAGAGGGAAGGATAAGAGCTGGCTTGGCTAGTCATCTAATTTGGGTGGAAGCTTGTGAAAAAGAGAAATACCATGAAATCAGGTTTGGAAAGTTGTGGCCAGATTGTGGAAGACTTCAGATGACAAGAATGGGTTTATATTTTATTCCACAGACAATAGGCAGTAGCTGAAGGTCTTTGAGGAGAGGAATGGCATCTTCAGGTCTTGGTATTGAGGAAATTATTTGGGAGGCAATATAAAAAACATATTTGTGAGGACAGAGGCCATTAAGAGGTTAATACTAAATAAGAATTAATTAAGGATTAAGGTAAAAGCAGTGAGTGGAAAAGAGGGGTAAATATGAGGGATATTTCACAGCTGAAACGGACAATTCACTAGCTGTGGAGAGTTAGGGGGAAAAAAATCAAAGATAACTCCAAGGTTTCAAGCCTGAGTGTCTGGGAGAATCCTTGTGCCATAAATTACGACTGGAAAGACAAGAAAAGGGACTAGGGGCAGGGAGAGAAATGGTGAGTTCAGTTTGTGATCCACACCTGGAAGGACATCGGGTCATAATCCTTCAAGAGCCCCTCTATTATGCTTACAATATGATATTTTAATGGAGGGCTTAGGGGATAGCATGACATATTTCCAATATCAAATAACTGATTTTCCAGTTCCTGAGTCATTCACCATCTCATAGAAGCTGCTTGGTATATTTTGGCAGCATAGAACACTAGTAATCTTCCTTACAGAGGCTATTCCAAATGTCTGGGGCCACAGTATGAGACTACAGATCTCATTACAAATGGGATAGGGACTAGATTAGACTAGACCTGTGATTTTGATGTAGGAAAACACCATAAAAGGAAATTCCCTCCAGTGAGGGTTGACCCTTCCTTATCAATGAAGATAATTTCAAGAGTCATACAGTCTCAGAGGTAGTACTTGAACTGGCTCTCTACCCACTACACCACATGGCCTCTTCAATGTCAGAGTGATCTGGAATTTATTTCTAGAGTTCAGGTTTACTCCCCTTTGTCCTATCACACAACAGGCATTCATTAATTTTATTTTATTAAGAAGGAAGTAGGAACTCTCTTAGAGCAACTAGGTGACATGGTGGGTGGATGGCTGAGCCTGAAGTCAGGAAGATCAGTGTCCAAATCTAGCCTTAGACACTTACTGTGAATCCAACTGTTTGCCTCAGTTTCCTCATCTGTAAAATGAACTGGATAAGAAAATGGCAAACCACCCCAGTATCTTTGCCAGAAAACCACAAATGGGGTCATGTAGAGTTGGACATGGCTGAAAGTATTGAACAACATAAGACGCTTTCTAAAATTATGAAAGAGACTTCTTGAACAGTGCAATGAGCTAGAAATTCTTAGGCCACAAAATTAAGCTAGGTATACAATTCAGTTGCTACCATTGATGACTTTCATTTCATTTCTTTTATAAACAGATTTAATCTCAATACAGAGTAAAAATCATTTCCCTAATTCTACTACTTTCCATCTTCATCCCACCTCAGATTTGATCCCACACTCTTAGCATTTATTTATATCTTACACCTATAAAGTATAAAATCCTGTTCTAGGTTTTAAGAGTACAAAGACATGAAAAACAGTTCCTGACCTCAAGGAACTTACATTCTATCAAGTGCAAAGCTAATCCTACTAACTTTCTTCTCTCACTAAATTCTACATCTGATAACATACCATGTTGGAGGGAACCATGTGATTTCAGCAAAGTTGCAACAATGGTAACCAAAAATGCAAAATGAAGAGGAATCATTTGCAGAAATTTGATTTTTTTCCAGCTAATGATATTACAAAATGCCATGAGGAATAAAAGGATAATAATAATAATAAATAATAATAACTGACTTTTACATAGACCTTTAGGGCATCTTCTTTATATAGGCACTATTTCACTTGATCTTCTCAACAACTCTGTAATATAGAGACTAGAAGTACAATTATCAGCATTTTATAGATAAGGAAAACCAGATTTCACCTAATTCCAAATCTCACATTTCTCCCCACTGCTCTGTAATCTCTCTCTAATACAATGACTGAAGTGTTTTCCAAAGATTCCAATTCTCATACTTATATCTTCTCTCCTTTCTACAAAATGTATTTTATCTCCTTTAGTGTTGTTGGTGATCTCCAGTCAAGTGGTGATGCAGGTTATCAGAGTCAAGAGACTTAAGACAAGTTAAGGTTTAATGCTTAGGGAGGGTTAGTGGGGTAGCTCCACAGTAGTTTCATAAATAAGGAAAAGTACTTCAGGTAAGAAAGCAGATCCCTAGGGCTATCTTTACTCTTTCTAGCTTTATTCCTACTTCTGTAAACTCAGTCTCTTGCTCATCAGGAACTGTTCTTAATCATTTGTCTTGTAGTCTCTTTGGGGTTGAGGGAAAATATTACAAAAAGGCTCTTAATGTAAGAGGCAAGGGGTGTTTCTAAATCAAGTGTACTCTCCTATCAGCCAACTTGAATTATCAAATAAATATTTTATAAAGCCAGGCAAAGAACTGGACAGGAAATGAGAACATCTGGGTTCTAGTCTCAACTCTATGTAGAGATGAACTACTTTGAACAAGTCTTTTACACTCTCTGGGCTTTATTTTCCTCATTTCCAAATTGAGAGCATAGGACCACAGCAGTGGTATCAAACTCAAATAGAAAAGTGGCCACCAAGCTGTATATAAGGACCTTTATAGGCCCCGTCTTGATTCAGAAAACTACATACTGATATTCCTTATATTTTATCGGGGGGTTTTTATGTCATTAGATATTTCCCAATTACAGATTCACTCTGGACCAGATAGTCACGTAGGTCCCTTCCAGTCTAATATTCTTTAAATCAATATCTCTATACTTCTGCATGGGCCCATAGGTGGCACAGTGGATAGAATGTTGGGTCTGCAGTCAGAGAGACTCATCGTTGAGTTCAAATCTGGCTTTGGACACTTCCTAGCTGTGTGACCCTGGGCAAGTCAGTTAACCCTGTTTGTCTCAGTTTCCTTATCCAGAAAATGAGCTGGAGGAGTAAATGCACACCATGCCAGTATCCCTGCCAAGAAAACCTTAAATGGGATCATGAGCAATCAGACAAGTCTGAAACAACTGAGCAAGAACAACTTCTACATGGGGGACTTGGGTCCTCTTCACCCTTTCACATCCCTTTTCCATATCAATACCCTTCTCCCATAGGTGCATTTCTCCAGTGCCTCCATTTTGGGGAAGGTCCCAAACCAATAGTTATTCTCTTTCTTGCTATCCTTGGCACTTTCCAGACTTCAGCAGGACAATCTCCTCCCTAGGGGCCTTATCCCGCCACCCCTCTCCATTCTCCTTCATGTGTTATCTTCCTCTATTACAATATAAGCCCCTAAAGACTGGGGCTATCTTTCTTTTTGCTTTTATTTGTATCTCCAGTGCTTAGCCACTCCAGTAAAAATAAACACTTCATAAATTCTTGTTGTCTTCCCTTGACATAGAGCAGGAAGGGACCTTTGAGGTCATTGTGACCACCACCCCATTCCTCCATTTTATAGATGAAGAAACACACGTACAGAAAGCCTAAATGATTTACCTTAGGTCTAAGTAGCAGAGCTAAAATTAGAACTCAAGGCCACTTGTTCCAAATACAATACTGTTTTCCCTCCACTTGTTTTTCAGTCTTTTGGTCTGACTCTTCATGACCCTATTAGATACTGGAGTGGTTTATCATCTCTTCCTCCAGTTCATTTTACAGATGAGGAACTGAGGCAAAAAGGGTTAATGACTTACCCAGGGTCACACAGCTAGTAAGTATCCGAGGTCAGATTTTAACTCAAGTCTTTCTGATTCCAAGCCCAGCACTCTACCCACTGTAATACCTAGCTGCCTTTTCACTCCACTAGACTGCCTTCTAACAATTTCACTGATGGTATTACGGAGAAGAGAATAGATATTTTGGTATACAATGCAAAGTCACAGTTATCAGTTCAATAATTTTCCTTAATGGTCATTGAAAACTCAGTCTATATACTACACTATATTTAAAGGAAGGTTCTTCTCTTTACTATACCTATTATTTAAGAGAAAATATGTTGCCATGCCTATGCTTTTAATACATTATGCAATAGTATCCTATCCTTCCTTATTTATCTCTTTCTCCCATCAATTTATATAAACTGCCTGGATCACACATAACTTAAATGAAATGGCAAAGAAATTCCTCATGCTAACTAATTTGTTTTTTGTGATATACGTACAGTCACCAATCTTGAACATCCTTTCTCATCTTATTGACTTTTTATTTTGTCAGAGAAAAATGAGCTACTGTAAGAGTTGAAAAAATATTTATCATAAACAGAGGTCATCACAGCAAATGTGAATTTGTTTATTAATAATACCATACATTTGCATAGTGTTTCACAGTTTATAAAATTCTTTCATATTTATTATCTTATACATGACATTCCATCTCCCACCACTTGTATCTTTATTTAAGTGATTCCCCCATATCTGGAAAGCACTCCCCCCACCTCCTTCTCAGAATCATACAGGATCATGAATTTAGAACTAGAAAGCACCCAGCAGATCACTGAATCCATTAATGATACAAATGAGAAAGCTGTGTTCCTCAAAGGTTAAGTGATTTTCCCAGAACCACACAGGGAATAAGTAACTGAGGTGAGATTCAAACTCAGGTCTTCCTGAGTAGAAGTCTAACACTTCATTTACTTCCTTCAAAGCATGGGTGGTGGGTCACCTCCTACACAAGACCTTTCCTGTTCCTCTCAGTTAATAATATACTTTTCCTCTAGAAATCCCTTTGTATTATTTTGTATGTTTTGTATTTTCTCACTTGCGTAAATATTGCATCCTCCCCACCTCCTGGAAGGATGAATGCATTGTAAAGGCAGAGATTGTTTCATTTTCACCATTATGTCCCCAACACCAAGAACAGTGCCTTGACCATTTGTAGTCCTACTCTGTGACTAGGATTTGCATACAGAAGACTTTTGATAAATGTGTGCATTTTGTTTTAATGTTGAATTGAATTATCTTCACAATAGCATTGTGAAGAAAACTGGGAAGATATTGATATCCCTATATTTTTTTTTGGTTGAAGGAGCTGAGATGCAGAGAGTTTAGATGCCTTATTTAGTTGTGCACTTGGTAAGGAACAGAAACAGGACTCAGATCTAAGCTTTCCCTTTCATTCCCATGTCAGAGCTCTTACAACTCTACAATAGTTACTCATACACATATTATTATACATATGTTATCTGTGTACATTTAAGATGTATCACTAATATGTAAATCTTCAAAAATAACCATATATATGTATATGTGTATATTTATTTTAATTTCTCTGTGGGTAGAAGGCAGAATCAACATAATAATTGATCTGTCCTGTCAGATAACCATACCATGAGAAGACCAATTACACTAACACCAAATTATACTGTTCAATTACTCAGGTGAATCAATCCATCTCAACATGCCAAAGCATAAAATAATGTTTTAAAAAAGACAGGCAACATACTAAATTTCCCTACCCATTACCCAGAAGTAAGTACTGTTCAGAAGAGTAAAATATCATTCTGTCAATATTTGTAAGGCTACTAAGGTTCTCCTATCTCATCCATCACATTGTTTCCCACTTCTCCCTTAAATATATCCTTGCAATATAATATATTCATTGCGCATCTTGTCCCAAAGGATTTTCAATTCAAGAGAAAACAAGCCAGTAGTAAAATAAATACATTAAGGGATTGTGTGCCACAGTTATAAGTCCATAATATCCTAAGAATACCTTTGCTTTTACTCAATACTGTTTGCCACGCGGTGCCTATGATATAGTTGCTGCTTCAAAAAATATTTATTCTATTGTTGGTGGAGTTGTAAACTGATCCAACATTCTGGAGAACAATTTGGAAGTATGCCCAAAAGCAATCAAACTGTGCATACCCTTTGATCCAGCAATACCACTACTAGGTCTATATCCCAAAGAGATTATAAAAAAGGGAAAAAGGATGCACATGTACAAAAGTATTTATAGCAGCTCTTTTTGTGGTGGCAAAGAATAAGAAATTGAAGAAATGCCCATCAATTGGGGAATGCCTGAACAAGTTGTGATATATTAACATAATGGAATACTATTGTACTATAAGAAATGATGAGCAGGCAGATTTCAGAAAAACCTGAAAAGACTTACATGAACTGATGTTGAGTGAAGTGAGCAGAACCAAGGGAACATCGTATACAGTTACAGCAACATTGTGCAACAGCTAGGCTTGTGAGTATTGGTTTATGGGAAGACTAAACGATGGTGTGGCTCTCTGTGGTGTTATGGTGTATTAACTTCTTTGTTACTATGATGGATTTCACTTTCTGCTTGGAGATTTGGTTTTCTGGTGTCTGGATAAATGTTTTGCTTCTGTTTTCTAAAAGATTCTGTTATATTTTGTGATTAAGAACTGTGCCAGCATTTTACAGTCACCATCAGCACTGTTAATATTGCATTGACACTACACTAATGTGGAAATATGTTTATATAAGTGCACATATATAACCTATGTCAGATTGCTTGGGGGGGGTGATTGGATGGATAAAAAATTTTGAAACTCAAAATCTTACAAAAATGAATGTTGAAAACTATTTTTACTTGTATTTGGAAAAAACAAAATACTGTTAAAAAATTATTCTATCTTACAATCAGTTTGTAAAGAACAAAGAAAATCTGTCCACCCATTCAGACTGAAAGTAAAGGGAACAATAGGTTTGTGGTAGAAACATACTCATTTTGGAGTCAAATGACCTACATTCAAATCCTACCTCACACATCTTCCTATTTGTATATCCTTAAGAAAGTCAACACTTCTGTCCTGACCTCGTGCTCTTCACATGTAAAATAAGGGAGTTCAACTATATGACTTCTAAGTTCACTTACCATTCTAAGCCCTTTGAGCTTAGGAAGGATCAAGGTGGGACAGAAGGAGGAATCACACCAAAAGTGGTGTGTATATTGTATGGTGGTTTTTAAAAATTTGTCTTATGGAAATAAGTCTTTATATGGTGCATTCATCTCCAGCTTTCCTCCATTCTAGTCCATCCCCTGCTGTGCAGTGATTATTCTAAAACCAAGATCTGACCTCCCTCCTCATTGAACTCCAGATGATTCCCTATTTCTTCCAGAATCAAGTATTTAGTCTTTAAGATCTTTCCTTTAAGATCCAGGACCCTTTCTACCTTTCCTGTTTTCTTAAACTTATTCCCTTCCATATACTGTACAATCCAGCCACCCTGGCCCATTTTCTTTTCTTTTTTTTTTTTTTAAGAAGCAATCAGGGGTAAGTAATTTGCTCAAGGTTATTTTGTGTGGGTGTTAAGTATCTGAGGCCAGAACCGATCCTGGTCTCCTGACTCTGGGGCCAGTGTTCTTACTCACTGCACCACCTGGCCACCCCACCTGGCCCATTTTCTATTGCTTGACAATAATATTTCATCTTTCAGTTCTGTGCCTTTGCATTGGTTATCCCTCATGCCTGAAATTCTCTCTCCTCACCTCTGCCTCTTGGATTCTCGACTTCCTTCAAGGCACTCCTTGAATTCCACATTCCCTAGGAGGCCTTTACTATTCTCCCCCTCTGCTCACTCCTTATAGCTTCCCTCTAAGATTCTCTTCCATCTAGTCTGAAAATATTCAACATGTTCATAGTTATTTATCTATTTACTCTCCCTTAGAATGTGAGCTTCTTGGGAGCAAGCATTATTTTCACTTTTCTTTGTGTCCCTTGGTGCTTAGTACAATGCCTAAGGCTTAGTAAGTACTTAATAAATGTTTGTATATACAGTAATGAGAGCACTGGGCCTGGAGTAGGGAACACCTGAGTCCAAATCTCTCCTCCCCTGGAGCACAGGCCTCAGCTAGAGCACACAGCACTTACTAGCTGTTCGACCCTGGGCAAGTCACTTAACTTCTGCCTTAATCCACTGGAGAAGGAATTGGCAAGCCACTCCAGTATCTTTGCCAAGAAAACTCCATGGCCAGTATGGTCCACAGGGTCACAAAGGGTCAGACATGACTCAATGACAACAACAACAACAAGTGAAGGAGTGAAAAGAGTATAATTGAATAAATGCTGCCTTGGATTCAAAGGACCTCTATCGGATCGCTTTCCTGCGTTAGCCTGGACAAGTCACTTAACTGAACCACCTCATTCTATAAAGGACTGTAATAATACCTGCACTAGCTACCCCACCTTGTTTTAGTGAGGAAAGTACTTTGTAAGCCAGCAACATGCCCTGTTATTATTTACTATTAATGTAAGTTTTCCAGAAGAATATGTACAGTGAATTGCTACTTCCAACCTAACCATTAAATTCCCTGGTTGGACAAATCAATGCAGCATTCACCTATTTCTTTTGAGCAGAGGAAATGTGATCCTTGAATGCTGAAATCCCCCAAATTCTTATTATTATTTGGTTGAATCACTATTGAGAAGCAATTTACATAATTTTACATTTTTCTTAGAAGAAAACTTGAGTGGAAATGTGTTTTATCTTAGAGATTTGTTAGTCAAGTAAGTACCTATTGGAAATAGGAAAGAGTTTTGTTGTTATTCAGATTTAGTATTCATGACAATATAATAGCTGACATTTACATAACAATAATAACCAGCATTATAAAGAGCTTTAAGGTTTGTAAAGTTCTTTATGTGTTATCACATTTAAATCTTTACAACAAGCTTGTGAGATAGTTATTAATGTCCCCAATTTACAGATGAGAAAACTGAGAATCAGAGAAGGCAAGTAATTTGCCTAGGGTCACACATCTTGTAAGGGTCTGAGGCAAGATCTGAACTCAGATCTTTCTTAGCACAAGTTTAACACTCTAATAATCACTCTACCAGCTATTTGCTTCTACATAGTACTTTAAGGTTTGCAAAGTAATTTTCTTATATTATCTCATTTAACCCTTATCATTATCATATGAGTTATTGCAGTTATTTTTATACCCATTGTTCAAAAGAAGAAATTGAGGCAAAGAGAAGTTTAATGTCTGGGTCATAGTCACACACCCTGTAAGTGTAAAGGGTAGGATTCAAACCCTTGTCTTCCTGACTCCAGTTGAATATTCTATATATCCTCCAAGCCATGATTCCTGTTTATAGAAAATAGGAACTAAATTTGCGATTTCATCAGGATAGGCAATTGCTGGATGAAGAAACTCTTTTTCAATGTGGGTTGGCATCTTCTGTTTGACTTACAGTCACAGGAAAGATGACTAAGAAAGAAGTGTCAAACAGCCCCTAAGTGGTAATCCTGAAGGCAGTCTGAGTCAGATTAAAATGTAATTGGGAAATATTTAATAAAATTTTAAAAATACAATGGGACACAGATAGTGTTATTATGAGATTTTCTAAGTCATATGAAACTGCAAGAATCCCATTTCTATTTGAGTTTGACACCATTGGCCTAGGGTGGTGAGGGGTTAAATCAGGTTCATTTAGCTAGGCTGTGTCAGGGTTGCAACTTAAAACTAGATCTTCTTGAATCTAAGACCAATTGTATCTTCACTCTAACACTTAACCTCTGTTTGCCTCAGTTTCTTTTTTTCATCTGTAAAGTGGGGATAATGAATAGCACTTCCCTCACAGGGTTGTTATGAGGATAGAAAGAGATATTTCTAAAGTGCTTATACATAGTAAGTACTAGGTAAATGTTATTCGTTATCATTATTATTTAATGCTTCTCATGCCTCAGCTCCTTATCATCACAATAATATTGCTCTTAAATATACATAGGAAGTATAATATGATGAGTTTTCTGTATGGACAATACAACTGATTATTGAAAAAATGATTTTCAACTTATAATAATACAATCTAGTTGTTAGTTTACTTTTTTATTAGAACAAATAATTTACAAGAAAAAATTATTTGAACAAATGTTTTTAAAATTGAATTAAACAAGGAACCAAATCAGATAAAATTTCACATGCCTCTTCTGAAATTGTGCCTTGTATTTTGACACTGAATTTTCTCTACTTTTAAAGGGAATCTTGCTATTCTAAACATTTTCTGGATTTAAGTGGAAAGTCAAGGCAACTGCTTTCATTTGTAGTGGCTGTTAAACTCAGTAAGTTGTTCACTACTATCTTTCTCACTTTTTATACTCTTTAATCACTGCCCACTTTCCCTGTGCTTTCTAAGCAGCTGAAAGTAAAGGTAGAAGACTTCACTGAAAATCTAGTCATTACAATTTCATGTAGCAAATGGAAAAGGAAACCTCCTCAGGGACAAAATGCATTATTACCTCTACCAGGACCTTGGAATACGTTATGGTAGTAGTCGTGAAAAGGTGTAATAAAAGATAGTTGGACCTGAAACTATGATAAGGTAGGATCTTTTTTGATCAGTTGATTCTATTTTTAGTATTAATTGCATTAATATTACTATTAATCACAATTACTAATAACTCACTTTTGCATAGTACTTTAAAGTTTACAAAATTCTTTATTAAGACTCTCCTGTAGGGGCAGTTTGGTGGAACAGTGAATAGAGCACTGGCCCTGGAGTCAAGAGGACCTGAGTTCAAATTCGACCTCACACACTTAACACACTTACTAGCCCTGTGACTTTGGGTAAGTCACTTAACCCCAATTGCCCTCCAGAAAGGAAAAAAAAGACTCTCCTGAACATGAAGAAATTGAAGTTTGGAGAGGTTCTGACTAACTTAAGTTGACATAGTTATTTAAGTATCACAGCACGGTTGGGTAAACCTAGATCCTTCAGCTCAAAGATCAGTGTTCTTTCAAGTACACCAAAACTCAGAGGATGAAAATCCTCAATTCGACATTAAAGCCCTCAACAATCTGACTGTCACCTGTCTTTCTGGTCTTATTTCATATTACTGCTCTTTACAAACTCCCATTCCTGTCAAATTAATCTGCTCACTGTTTCCTGTACATGAGATTACATGTCCTACTTTCATGTCTTTGCACAAATGATCCCTCATTTCTGCAGTACATTCTTTCCTCCTTTCTGCTCCTAGAATTCCTAATTTCCTTCAAAATACAGATTAGGTGTCACAGTATTATTTCCCATGTCCTCTCCACCCCCACTCTTCAGTCATTAACTCTCCTTGAAATTAATTCAGTTTATATTGTATATAACCTTTGGTCTTCCTTTCCTTTCCTTCTTCCTTTTTCTTCCTTCCTCCCTCCCTCCCTTTCTTTCTTTCTTTCTACCTTCCTTTCTTTATTGCTTTGACTTTTTCTTTCTGTCTTTTCCTTTCTGCCTTTGTCTTTTTTTTTCAGTTTTTTTCTTTTTTTTCGATTTTGTTTGTTTTTGCTTTTTGGAGGGGAAGGCAGAGCAACTGGGGTTAAGTGACTTGCTCAAAGTCACATGACTAAGAAGTGTTAAGTGTCTGAGGCTGGATTTGAACTCAGGTTCTCCTTCCTCCAGGACTGGTGCTCTATTCATTGCAACACCTACCTGCTCCTTTTCTGTTTTCTTAATTTCTGTTTTTGTTAATTTTATTCTTTCTCAACTTCTGTCTCGTTTAACTTCTTTATTTTTATCTTAATTTCTTTCTTTTTCTTATTTTCCTTCTTTCTCTTAATTTCTGTCCTTTTCAACTTGTCTTTCTTAAATTCTTTGTCTTCCTTAATTTCTTTGTTTGCCTTTCTTTTGCCTTTCTTTCTTATTGTTGTTTCTTTTTTCCTTCCTTTCATATCATAATGGATAGAGAGCTGAACTCAGAGCTTTTAAGACCCAGGTTCAAGTTCTTCCTGAAGAAACTTAGCTGCTTTGTAACTCTCTGAAAGTCTTTAATCTGTTGTTGGTCTAGATAAACTTCTAATACTAGAGAAAGTGCCAATATTCATTGCTTAAGGGAGTTTCCTGATTTAAAAGGTCCCTATATCAATGAAATTACAATTTCAGTCACCATTGCTATATTTTATTTTTACTTACTTGTGCATATTATATCACCTTTCTCCCAAAAGAATGTTAGTTCTCAGAGGGCAGGGACCATTTCATTTTTGTGTTTGCCTCCCCTGAACCAAAAATAGCACCTGCCCCACAGTAGAAATATATTGTTTGTTGAATTTGAATACATAAAAATGTCAGTATAGAAAGCAGAAAAACTAAAGACCTCTAGCACCTTCATTTAATTGGCTTGTGGACACATCACCACTTAAAAAAATGAATTTCTGTTTCTAGAGTTTGCCCTTAATCAGGTATATGTGTGTGTGCATGTGTTTGTATATGTATATATACACACATATAGCATAAATACATGTATATATAAACATATATAACTGTACAACATTTTATGTAGTGAAATATACATGAATCCTTTTCACCTAAAGAAAAGGAATGAAAGCCAATATACTAGAAAGAAGAGTGCACTAAGAGACAGAAGCCCAGGATTTGAGTCCTAACTGTCCTGCTTTTTATCTGTGTGACATTGGACAAGTCATTTAGTATCTCTCCAAGTTCCTACATCTGTAAATAGGCACAATAATACTTGCCTAGCCCTTCTCCTTAGAATAGTATTGTGAATCCAATGAGATAGTATTTGTAAAAGCACTTGGAAAAGAGTGGGATTTTTTTTTGCCATTCTTTAGGAAGATAAAGTTAGAAATTATTTGGCTACATTTTCTACATCTTTGATTTTCCTGAATTGGCTTACCAGAACAAAAAAGTATATCAGTGTATTCAATGCTTAGTGAATCAGTGGGGAAAAAGAAAAGTTGTTGGGGGTTTTTTGTTCTGTTTTATTTTTTAGTGAACATCTTTGACAGAGAAATATGAAGACATTTGGGATTTTTTAAAATATATTTGGGGGCAGTGGGTAGGATAGATGCAAAAGTATATTTTTGTTTATAACTTTTCTTCCTTGAGTCATAGTTTTAACCTTTAAATTGTATAAATAAATATGCTTATAATTCATAAGCACCAAAAAAAGGGAAAGCACCACAAAAATTAAACAGAAAACAAAAGGTACTAACACGTCTTTCAGTTGTCATGATCTAGTGCTTAACCTTTTTACCTGTGTGTTCTAGTCCAACGAAGTTCATCATTCTCCGACTTCTATGCATCTTACCAATAATTCTATCAACTAGAGCTTTTTTCCTTGAAAAGTTTTTGACTCATGGTTATAATACTGAATTGATTTTGTCTTAAATTTTGTTTTGCCATAAAATTTTTTAGTGAGAGGTTAATTTCAAGTCAAAAACTTGATCCTAAATGCTTTGGGGGCATTATCTTTTGTAATAGTTTTCATTTAACCTCCAAAGACACAAAAAGCATACAAAACATATACAGAGTGATAAGTTCTAAATATTTTCTAAACAACCATGATCTCCTTGCCACATTACAGTTGTAAATTAAGGTCTCATGTGTTGCAGAAATCAGCCTTCCATATCCCAGTTTTCTTCCTTGAATGAGGGAAGAGTCAATCAGTAAATATATGTGGTCAACCTCAGATTTGCCTCACTGGGAGTTCACATGTATTTTTAACTGCCTTCAATTGTTAATGTATTCCTCAAATGAGATGCATCACCTTGAAGAATGACTTTTTGCCCTCTGGGAATACGCCAAACAAGTATTTCATTCGCTATGATAATCAGTTCTACCTTCAGCAACATATGAAACCAAAATCTAATAGGCACGAGTGATTAGGTTTTAAGACAGAGAATCATCCTTGTCCACTGTGGAAATAATAAGAAAAAAATACAGAGGAATTTTATTTCAGGATGCATAGTTATAAGTAATAAGAACCAGTCTCTTTCAAGATATGAGGTTAAATGTTTTCCCTTACTCATCAGAGACTTTTCTTTTTTTGTGGCTATTTTTTTTAATGATAAGAAAGATTTCCTTTCCTTTGTACTGGAGATATCTTGGGTCATTCATTTTGTCCACTTAGTATGCGATATTCTTGAATTATTTTAAATTATTTTTAAAAATAAACATTTACTTTAATCTTCAATGTGTGTGCCACAGAAGAAATCTATATAGAGCAATAGATACTCTTAATCTTATACAGCCCTTTAACTGTCTAAATTGTCCAGGTTTTGTTTTTTGTTTTTTTCAAAGTTAAGTTTTTCATTGGAATCAGAGAATTGTATAGGGCATTATGGAAAATAAGAAATCATCTCTTAAATCAGCAGCTTAGGTTGTGGACAGCAAATGATACAGTGGTTCCACTTTCTTGGAACTGAGAAGCAGACGAAAATGAAGAAAGATACCACTGACAGGGTGAGGATGATGGGAACAGGCTAGTATTATGAATGATATGTTAAGTGATTGGCTCCGATGGAATCATGGGATTGCTGCCTTTTGCAGGAGCTGATTTTCATTCGTATTGTTCACCTCATAAAGGGCTAAAATATGGGAAGAGGGAAGAGAGGATTGTGAGTGTACATGTGTTCTCTATGCATATACTTGTATACAAATATTCTGTATATGCAGGCTGTTAGAAATGAAATATTCAGAGTGGTAGAGATGAATGCCTTAATGCCAAAAACATATATCTTGTCAGCATGGTTTATTAGTTTATGGTAAGCACTTTTTTAATATTCATGTATGCCCTCTGCATTCTTTCCTGTGAATTGAAGTATCACATTCCTTTTTATTTGATAAACCCAAAGAAATATGTATTCCTAGCTCCAGAAATAAGTGAAATAATAATTCAATACTTCATAATAATGTGTTGACGATAATAACAAAGACTAACACCAAGGTTGTGTTACAAGCTGTTTTGATATGCTTTATGCTATACTCTATATAATTCTCTCTTTTCAAAACTAGTAGACATTATTTGATTCATTTGCTCTTCCTGTTTCTTTGTGTGGACACAACAGTAAGCTAAGAGGATGATTAGCTGGTGAGGTGAGCAATATCAGAAACATGCACACAATTAAACATATGGCTAATGTGGAAATGTTTAGGTTTTTATTAATATTTCCTTTTGCAAAAGAATTTGTCAACCCTATCTAATGTATTTAATCCAAATCAAAGTTTCTGCAAATACAAGCTCTTCTGCCTATTAGCGTTTAAATTGGCAGGGAGGTAAATGCCTATATATAACATTTGTTTTTGTGAACTTCCACAAGGAGTAAATCAGCATTAACTGCATTATTTTTAAAAAATATGCATTCAGAATAACAATTAATAGCACTTTGTAGCCTTTAATATTAAGGAGAAAATATAGTCATAGAAATCACGAATCAAAAAATATTTTAAATAGCATCATGTCATTTCTATCATCTTTCAGTAAGAGAAGTATAGACTTGAACTAGTTAAATTAAACAAGCTAAGTAGCTGTGATTGTACATTTGAACAGAAGGCCCAAGATAAGTGTATTTAATGGGCAAACATGGGAAAAGATAGATTTGGGGAGAAAATGTATTTTTTTAGTCTTTCCATTTCAAGTTATTGAAACTTCACTTTCCTCATCAGTTCATTGTAATAAAGTGAAATCTTCACTATAATGTCGCGGTTCCCCCATTGAACATTTTAGCAATTACCAGAGGAGAAAATGAATTATTTTTTATGATTAATAAACATTGATAATTTGAAGTAATGAAATAACTTTTGTTTGGTCTTGGACAAAGAATAGACCCAGCTGTTCCTTATTAAAAATGCTTTTCTAATTTTTTTTTGAGGGGGGAGACATAAGGGATTGGCAAGATGGGAAAATGAACATCAGTGGGTTCCTTTAATTAGTATGCCTTCTAAATTGATGATAGAGTTATATACTTGTTAGTATTAAGGGAAGTTACAAATTTCATTTGCTAAGATACAGCCCAGCAGGCATGTTGGAGTGAGAGGGGGCCTGAGAATCCCCACTCCGCCACTCAGATCACCCCCTGAGGGGAAACGCAACCCGCATTCAAATCCAACATTTTCCTATCAAGTCCTCTACTAATGGCTTTCCTATGAGACCCAAGCCTGTCAGTCACCCACTACCCATTTAGACATGTTAAAACAGAATTTGTTGTTTATTTGTATTTCATTGAAGTGAGTCTGTTTTCTCATATTGAATTTGTATCCCAACCCAGGTTGTCAATACTACTTAGCTGGAGCTTGTGTTTGCTGTGTTTTTCTCTGCATGGAATCCAGAAAAATGGTGTCAGTCATGCCAATTTCAACCCTCCAATAAATTTGTAAGCAGTGTATTAACTAATTGTTTAAAGTCACTAATGTTAATGTCAGAGGCTACAGGATATACTTCCCTTATTGAGAGCTGGTTTGTCAAACCCACGATTCATTATATTCTTCAGGCCACTGCAAAGGCAAGGACGGTCCCCATTAGGAAAAGCTGAAGGGAAAAAAAAAAGTCCACCACTAATAAGGGAAGAAGGCAAAGAGTGGGCACGGATAATATGCAAACCTCTGCCTTTGGTTCTATCATTTCCCTGTTGTCTTTAAAGCATAGTTGATCCCCTTAGAAGTAAATGCAGAGACACATTTGCTAAATGTTTGACCAAGGTGTGTGTGTGTGTGTGTGTGTGTGTGTGTGTGTGTGTGTGTGTGTG
>NW_027186304.1:89329497-89345319 GCF_028583685.1 Petaurus breviceps papuanus
GTGTGTGTGTGTGTGTGTGTGTGTGTGTGTGTGTGTGTGTGTGTGTGCATGCTTGTGTGTGTGGGTATGTGCGTTTTCTATAGGGGATTTTATTTTTCTTGTGCTCACAAGCTCTAAGTTAGTTTACTTGTGTTTAAGACTAAATGTAAGCATTAAACATTCCATAAAAACAAGAACTGTTATGTTTGATATGCACTTCAAAAGCCTAAAAGGCCAAAGAAAGCCCTTCCTTAATTATTGAAGAAGTGTCTGTAAAGGAAACATGAGCAAATAGCATTCATGCTTTCATCCCCACTAACCTTTTATTGTCCTTTTCTTCAGATGGCCAAGTCAGTATATTTAATAAAGGCAGCAGCAA
This sequence comes from Petaurus breviceps papuanus, assembly GCF_028583685.1. Classification (NCBI taxonomy): domain Eukaryota; kingdom Metazoa; phylum Chordata; class Mammalia; order Diprotodontia; family Petauridae; genus Petaurus; species Petaurus breviceps. The sequence goes on from NW_027186304.1 coordinate 89,329,856, forward strand.
CCATCAAAGAAGGCAGGGCTCTAATAAATGGTCCTGATTAAAGGCCCTGACAGGGTATGAACTTTGCATAAATTTTCTTAGGGTGTCAGGCTCAGATACTGATTGAAAACTCATTAACATAATCACACATTTAGAGGAAATGCTGTAATGTATCAAAAACATTTCCCTTAGTGTAATAATTTTAAGGACATTAAAATGCAAATGATAATAAGGAGCTGTGTTTTAGTGATGTTCTGAAAGCCTGATTATTCAAATATTTAGTATGAAGTATGGGGCAGCTTTAACTGAGGCATCTACATGATTTCAGAGATTTAATCTATATTTGTATTAGAGAGTCTTTTATACCCATGTACCATATATTTCCTGTTAAGAGAAGGGCAAAACTGAACAAGAACATTAGGTTTAGACAGTAGAAAAATGCTAAAAAAAAAATCATTTTAACCCATTAGATTTGGGGCCTGAGACCAGGGTAGAGGAGGAAAGGAGAATCCTACTTCAGGTTGCCAGGATCATTTTTCTACAGTAAAAATACACAGACATACACACACACATGCACACGTGCACACACACATATACACACGCATGCACACATACACACACAGAAGCTGTCATTTAGTACTTCTGTGTTGGCATCCCTATATTTCATAAAAATAGACTAAAGAAACCTCAGTATCACTTTCTCTGTGCTTTGTGTAAAGCAGCAGAGAAAGTATCCAGTCACCCAAGTCACTACAGTGCTACTGTTTAATGCTAATTCCTAACAATAAAAGAAACACTCCCCTCCCCCCCTACACACACACAAATAGCCATAATTATGTAAAGAATGACTGCTTCAGACTGATGACTTTCAATATGCTCAAGTCTAGCATACTGGCATAAGAGGCCAGAAAGGTCAACAGTAATTCATAACTGCTATAAAATTGTGTAGCATCCCAGGGCTTCTGGGGGATGCTGACATTATCACGCTTCTTCGGCTGGTTTGTATATGTAAATTTGTGATAGGAAGCGCACTGCTTTTACCGTATCGCATGCCGAGCATCAATCAGGCAGTGGAATACATCAGAGTATTTTCATTATGCCTAGTTATTTACTGCATCAGAAGAAATTACCCTGGCAAGCCAAGCGGCCTTCTCTGGGTAGCATGATACGACCAACCAGGTTTCAGCTCAGGAGTCTTGTAAACATTACAGGATTAATCTCACAATCACAATCATCAATCTTTCCTAGTCCTGCCTGGGTGCAACTGTGGAGATTGGTAACCAGGCAATGTAGATTTAAATTTAACCCTGAGCATCAAGAACTCTATGTCAGATCTACGCACCATATTACAAAACACCTATTTTTTTCCCCTCATCACACCCCCTTTGGCTTTGCAACAAAGGATGAAAATATATAATGCAAACCTTTGAAATCACTTTTAATTTTTCAATCTCATTATAGGTTCATTAGGAGCATGCCTGATGGATGGGAAGCACCCCTGAAAAGGATGCATTGTATAATGTCAGAAATAACTTAAAAAATGACATGCTGTTGTTTTTACCAAACAAACAATTCTCACAGTTGCAACATACGCCACACGGACAGTCTAAGAGCATAGATATGACCAGTGCATTCAGGTTTGGGGAATAGTCAGCTTCATTGGCACTGGGCCAGGGGGTTAAGGTCCTGTAGGGTAATAGACTTAGCCCCTAACAAATAGAGCATTAAATACATGTTGCTGACTCACAGGAAGACACTGGCATTGACTGTTGAAATGACTGCTGGCTTTCCCTTCTGCCCAACACGAAGGGGCTGTCTTGTCTTCCTTTCCAACAGAAGGAGTTGCAAGAGAGATGGGCAGAACAGGCTGGCTCTAGGAGCACTCTATCATTTTAAATTTAGCGACTGCATGGAACATAACCTATCCTATTTAGATAATGCAAAAGATAATGTGCCTTCATTTTTGAAAGTCAGGTGAAAACCGTGATGATAATCATCATTTTTCCATAGTCAAGAAACAATAAATATATAATGAGTAGGTCATGTATAGACTGCCTAGCAGTTTAATTTGAACTGTGACCTTTTATTATTTTTTGTCCAAAACACTTTCCGCAAAACACATACCATATAACAATTTCTATCTCTCTTCCTCTTAGTAGCTCTCCTGCCCCCCACTTTCATATAAAAAGCCAATAACCATAAAGATATTCTTTCCCTTTTCTTCCAATAAGGATTTTAAATCTACCAGCTTATATTCATCCCACATATAAAACGTCGATAGCTATTGTACATTCTTTAGTCCCTAAAAAAAAAAAATTATCAGCACAGGTCCTTTGCTATTTGAATTGTGAGGACTCTGAGTGTAGTATCTTTATGTCAGGTGTCAAAAATTCTTTGAGAGCTATGCAGTTCAATCTGGTTGATCATAAATGGATACACTCCATGATTATTGGAGATGTTTATCCTTACAAATATTGAAATGTGTTATGAACAATCACAAGTTCTTTTAGATCAAATGAGTCATAAAGCAGATGAAAGATCACTTGATAACAGAAGGAGGTTGTGGCTCCTGAGAGGTTAAAAGAAAGAATACTTATCTTGGGCAGTGGGTAATTAACCCACTATTTCAAAGCATTGGACCTCTTTAGTTCACTTTGTTTTGTTTTGGGTTTGGGGAGGTCTTTCTGGCTTTTGTTTTAGTATTACTGGCATTGGGGGCTTTTTATTTGAGGCCAGCTTAAAGTAGCAGATCCCTTATTTCTTCCTTTATAGGTCATTGAATTTATTCCACAAAATTCTGTCTTAAATTTGTGCTGTTTATGCGTACATGTATGTGTGTGCATTTCTATATATGCATGTATGTATTTGTACCTATAATGCAACTACAGAAAGAGAGAGGGAATGAGAGAGAGAAAAAAAGAGAAATTTTAGCTGTATATTGTTATTTTTGGTGTACATTAAATGTTTTAACATTTTTGAAATAATAGCAAATTTGACTGATCATTTTTAGACATTCAATACGAAATTTTAAGAAGAATATCACAGTCTACAAAATGTTTTATGATGCATATCTTCTCTTCCCACATATCTTATATATCACAACTGATAGGTATACAGCACAAGTCATCTAAGGCAAGAAAGCTGGAGTCTGTGTTTTTGTATCATTCCTTGGTTGTGTCTACAGTCACATAGTCCAGTGATTTGATCAACTTCCTGGATCACTTGGCCGTGTCTTATGACCCCACAGGAGGTTCTACTTCACTGGGGACTTGAAGCAGTGAGTGACCACTATAAATCCCCAGTGGATGAAGTTGGGGCAGAAGCAAAGTTAACCAAGCTCTAGAAAACTGCTATATAGACAGCAATTCTCTGTAGAATTTAAGGCCATGTAGCAGTGTGGTCATACATGCCTCAGCACAGGAATTAGGCCATGAAAACAATGGAAATTTTATTCCCAGCAAAATCACTTTCAGCCTGGATGAAATCCAGCCTGACAATTAGTAACTTAATGGGTGCTGTGGATCAAGAAACTATTCATCTATGTAGAAATAAACATCATCAAGGATTCCCCAGAAATCTTAATCAATCTTTAGGGAAAAAAAATCTCTACAAATTAAAATCTCTGAGAGTCAAAAATCTACTATTTGCATTTGAACTATAAGTTCTAGTAAAACTTCAAGAATATTTGGAGCAAATAAAGATGATAATATCATTAAGGAATAGTATTTTCCTCTTCTATAAAATGGGAATAATCATATTTGCACTCTTTAATCCAACTCAATCTAATTCATTAAAGGGTTGGTTACATTCAATATCCTATAGTTGGCACCAGGAATATAAAGACAAATTAGAAAAGCATCTCTGCCTTCAAAGAGCTTACAGTATACTTCCTCTCCCCAGAACCACATATAACACTAGATACACATGAACTCTTATCATATCTTATTATCATAATTTGAGCATTCATCATTCAATTAGATCTCAAATTTTTAATAGATATGACTCATTGAGAATTCTATTCTTCATCATGCCCCTATTTCTTGTCTGCTCTTCCCCCAGACCAGGTATATATGACCCACTGTGAATCAGAATAAGGAATCCAACATTTGATCCTCTGTTTGGTCTACACTCCACCACAGGTGAGGAGAGTAGGCATTCTAATGTCCCATCATTTGCTTCTTAGAAGATTTCTAAAAATCATGTGAATTTGTACAGGTGGAACAAGTGAACTTGGGATCTGCAGCTCTGGATTCTATTATGAATTCCACCAGTAATTGATTGGGGTCAGTTCTGTCACCAGTCAGGGTTTCACATGTCAGTCTTTAAAATAGACCAAATAACTGCATCTCTCTATAAGACATTAGATGAAACACAATAAGGCACAAAAATATTGAGAGATTTTTGAAGGGACCAAATAATTTTATTTTTGTGTTTTTACAAAAGCAATACAGCTATTCAAACAGCATAAATTTCAGTCTATCACAATTTTTGTTGTTACTTACCTAATTCCAAATAATTCATTTGACTGATAAAGACACATACACAAACACACAGATATATACATATATATACACAACACTAGCTAGTTATTTATACTTCCAAGGGAAATCACTCCATGCCTTCCTTTGAAATAAACAAACCAATGGCAGAGATTTTGTGCGTTCCTTGGTATAAACTAAAACAAAGCCATAATTCTGCCTTTATACACAATAATGATTTAAAAAACCGAGTTAAGCCTTCTAATTAAATACACCATGGATTAATAGAAATGATGCTTGTGTGAAGCTGAAGTGATTTTGAAATGTATATTGGAAAGATAACTGAATCTAGATTCTAAAGAACCAGGTTCAAATTTGATTTATGATACATATAACCTGGGTGACCTTGGAAAAAATCACTTACTCTCCCTGGACCTTAATTTTCCTATCTGTAAAATAAGGGGTTTAGACTAGAGGGCCTCTAAGGTTCTTTCCAGCTCTAGATATATGAGCCTATGACCTATGCATCCATTCAGCAAACATTTTTTTAAGTCCCTACTATGTGTCAAGCAATGTGCTAGCACTGGTGACACAAAACCAAAAATGAAAATCTCTGCCCTCAAAGAGTCTTCAGACTGTAGGATGAAAACACTAGAAGTTATTCAGCCTCTGATGCTGCATTTCCTGTATGTGTGTATGTGTATGCATGTATATGTATGCATACATACACACATATATAAATATAAACATGTGGTTTTTCTTTTTAGAAAATAAATTAAAAGAAATTTGGAAACAAATATGACTGTTAGAATAAATTACTTAAATTAGCACTAAAATAAACATACTTTCAAAGTTTTGCTTTCAATGGCATATTTTTTTCATACTATGGAAAGGTTTACACTTAATATGTTTCTCAGTAAAAATCTCTCTTTAAAGTAGGGTTTCTTAACCTTCTTTGTGTCATGGACCTCTTGGAGAGCATAGGGAAAACTCTGGACCTCTTCTCAGAATGATGTTTTAAATATACAAAATGAAATATATAGTATAACTAAAGGAAGCCAATTACATTGAAATGTTTATTACATTAAAAAAAGTTTTGTTCCTCAGATTGAGAACCTCTGTTTATATCACAATAGTATAATGTTAAAAGGGAAAATCATTCCCTTTGCTGTTTGATTTGTAAATTGTGTGCAAATATTAGACAGAAGTTAAAACTGTACCTAATGAATATATAAATTAATCATATGCATATATAAATACACATATGTTATATATATATATATATGTATGTATGTATGCATACACACACTAGGTGGCACAGTGGATAGCGTCAGACCTGGAGGCGGGAAGATTCATCTCCATGAGTTCAAATCTGGTCTCAGACACTCACTAGCTATGTAACCTTGGACAAGTCACTTAACTTTACTTCAGTTTCCTCATCTGCAAAATGAGATGAAGAAGGAAACGGCAAACCATTCTAATATCTTTGCTAAGAAAATTCCAAAATGGAGTCACAAAGAGTCAGACAACAACTGAACAAACACACACATATACTCATGTTGTTGCATTTAGCTTTTATAGAAATCTTAAAGTTCAAGAAATTGATTTTATCAATGCGAGTACCTTGAGAACTGATCCGGACTATAGCCTTACAACATGGTCTTCATAATAATAGATATTATGGCCAAAATATCATCACCTGGCCCCAGTTCTCTGGAGGAGGTGCTCTGAACATTCCTAGACTAACCCTCAGATAAGAGCTATACAATTATGCTGGAAACCACACTAGTTTCGTAGGACTTGCCAGATATTGGAGTTTGCTGGTATAACCTTCAAGAATCTAGGTCCATCTTCCCACCACAACAAAGTTCTGGAGTGTGGAGTCAGTGGACATTGTTCAATTAAAGTCTGTTCATCATATCATCCTGTGTATTAGCATCACAGGATAATCCAATGAAGTTAGGACCAGAAGGAATCCTGGGAATCATCTAATCTAAACAGTACATTCAAAGATGAGGAATCTGAGAAAGGAGGGGGTATGGGGCAATGGAAAGGGATCTGAATTTGGAGTCAGACATCCTGTGTTCAAAACCCAGCTTTGCTGATTACCTCCCCTGGGACCTTGTATGTAACATCCCACTTTTCCAGGTCTCAGTTTCTTCTTCTATGAAATAAGGCACTAGATGGATTGCAAGTAAGCTCCCTGCCTGCTCTAAAGCTATGATGCTGTGAAGTGATTTGCTTGAGGTCACTGAGGTACTAAGTGGATGACCTGGGAATCAAGCCCATATCTTCTCACACCAAATGCAGTGTCCTTTCCACCATACCACTCCACCTCCCTAAATTATTCTTAAAACGGTATGATAGGAAATTCAAAAAATTTTGATGACAGATCAACCCTTTATTAAGTGCAGAAATAGATTTGATCCATTTTGATTCATCTTACTTTTCCTAAGCACTAACCTAGAGTCTTCTATATCATAAAGTCTGAATAAATGTTTATTGAATAAATGAATAAACAAATGGAGCAGTAAATGAAAAAAAAATATGTATGGATGTAATGGCAATGTAATTTGAATTTGAAGATCCCTTTGTGTTGGCAAAGGTAGCAGGTACTTAGCATTTTGTAATTGATCAAGCCTCTGTTGGGGAAACAGAAGGTATGAATTCCTGTCTCCTGTTGCTGATGTAACAGGAAAGGGTTGGCTGAAACAAGAAGTAGCTAATGCTGTGTATATAAGAAAAGCCCCAGAGAGGCACAAGTCAGAATTTCTTGGAGCACCGTGGAGGTAGAAGCAGCTGCCAGGAGAAGGCTGAAGAGGAGCCCAGGAGCCATCCCTCCTGCCAGGCTGGATAAGGTGATTCTGATTTTTGAACAAGCTGCAAAAGACTGAGGAAGCATGACCAGGATGCAGGGACTTTGTGGTTGAGCCTTGAATTCTTGGGAGCAGAAATTTTGAAGAAGTTGAGATGGATTGGACCCTGTGAACTTCAGTGTGGAGGAGGATCTACCCAGAGAGCTGAACAAGGAACTGGGAGCTGTCTGCCATTGAACCCAGGTGACAGTCTGGTGAATTCAGGTAGAATCTGGGACCATGGAAGGGGATCCAGGGAATCTGAGAACCATCCCCAAGTCAAGATGAAAAGACTCTCTGTGGGTACAGTAATGATGAAAATGTAGTTTACTAGTGGAGGGTTTGTGTATTAATGATAGTTAATAATTGATTGATAAGTGACTGATTGAGTTGACTTAGTTGTCCCATGAGTGGAAGATTTTGACTATTGTACTTTGAGATGATTGTTCTTTGTTCTAAATATTGTGACCACTTTGCTGAAAACTATGTAATCATTTTAATGATAAACTGTTGAGAACACTATATTGGGATTTTCTGTGATAAGTTGTAACATTGTGAATGCTTTACCTTGATTTACTGTGAATGTTTTGCTCTGATTTGTTATGGAATAAACAGATTGTTCACTATACTATGTAATCAGAACCTTAAAAGCTGTTCACAGTAGCAGTCCTCTGGAAAGCTGCTCATGCATGGCGTTACAATAGATCATATTCTAATATTGAATACAATACCAAGTATTTGAAAAATGAAAGTAATAAAAGCATACTTTGAAAGGAGAAATCATTAAATTGGGACTTTATGTCTCATAAAATTATTGAAATAGAAATATGTTTATATTTTAAATATACATACATATTTATGTATGTTTGTCTATGTATATGAAATTTTTCCAAGGTGTATGGAAAAAGTAATGGGTTTGGGACCTGAGTTTGAATTCTGCCTCCACTAATTCTGCCTGTATGACCTCATGAGGGTCATTTAATTTCTCTAGGTCTCAGTTTCCTCAATGTGAAATGAGAGAGTTAAATTAGATGACCTCCAAGGTCCCTTCTAACACTGTAGCTATCATGATCCTTTGATAATAATTCCTTGGGGAATATTTAGAGTAGTTTTGAAAGGAAAAGATTTCTTGATTATGTTAATATGCTTGTTAACAACTAAATGTAATTTGTCTGGAAATCTAAATACATGAGGTAAAGAAAACTGTTACTTAAAAAGTATTTATAATTCTTTGTTAGTGTTAATTACATGTAGCTTTAATTTTTCTGACTAGTTTGCATAAATGGCTTTTTATTGGTTTATTAAATACTGAATAGATTCCTATTTAAGAAGACATTTAACTTGACACCCTTTTCCCCTTTTAAAAAAATGAATGGAACATATGAGAGCTATTCATTTTATTTGGAAATCTAGGAAAAATAGGGGCAGAAGATTTCTCCCAAGTTAAGCTATGGAAGCTCTTCCTCTCTAGGAAATACAAAAATTTAATAAAAGCTGTAAAGAGATGACAATATCTGTCTACTAGCAAAAAGAGATGGTCAAATTGGAATGCATAACTGAAAATGTTTAGTTTGTGTTTATAATATTTGTTTTAACCTATTTAATGCAATAGTTACAAAAGTCAGATTTCAGAATAAAAACCAAAATAGATTTGCTTTGCCATGCACATTGTGCGGCTTTGCCATTCTTTTAACAAGAGATTTGTTACATTCGATTACATTTTGTGTTGTAGTACCCTTCCCAATTGAAAAAAAGAAGAAAAGATTTAATCCTTCAGCTAAGGAGGCATCTGTTTTTCACTCTTTTTTAAAAAAATACATTTATTATTTTTACATTTTATCTTTTAAACCAAAATAGAATGTTTAGCAATACAAATACAGATCCGGCTAAGTTTATGAAAATTTACAGATTACCTAAAATGCTAGGAGTTAATTATAGTCTGCTTTTTCCTGGCATGTCAGCTTGATTAAATTTTGAGTTCCGAGATGAATTGGCCCAAATTCATTAGTGTTCCCTGGGTGCATATGTTGGTCAAGGTCAAACGAAGCACATTGACTGTAGTGGGAAAGAGGTGGGGGGAAGGGATTCCAAAGAAGGTAGACTCTTAAAAGGTCTGGGGTTGCAGCAAGAAACTTTGATACTTTTTAACTTAATAAATCTTGACAGCCTAATCATGGCTAAGCCTTTGCAGTGTTATTGGTACAGATGGCAAAGCTAGACATATTTAAAGAGATCTCAGCAGCGAGTAGCAGGAGAGCATTGAATCCAAATGCACTGTTGGGCTCTAGGAGAAAGTGCTAGAAAGGAGGATAAAAAGCTACACAGCATTTCCATCTCTTGACATCTCCAACAGCCTCAGATACAAAATATGATAAGGCTCCTGCTGAGCTAATAAGCCCAACAAATGTCTGTGTCCGTGAAGTAGATGAAGTAGGATCAAGCAGAGGGGGCTGCTGTATGAAAATAAGCCAGCACCCAGGGTATAATGGCACTACAGAAAGCTGCAAGGTCAGGCTGATGACAGAAACACCGGTTAAGTAGAGAACCCATCAGTAAGAAAGGTTTGGCAGCAGGGTCCAAGACACATGACTATTAAAATAAAATGAACTCTCTATTATTTTTAATACTGTTCATCTAGTTTGGAAAAGAAAGGAGTGGCTTTTGTTTTTGTTGGTCAATGCCAGCTGTGTTCCTTTGTTTATATATTGTTAACATACAGCACAGAAATAAAGAGATGTTCCAATGCTGATCTCCCAGAGTACGGGACTCACGGAGCCAAGTGCGAAAACCTAGCACCAAAAATGGGCAGGTGTTTCATAGTACTCACTAAAATGAGGGATAATCCTATGAAATTCAAAATACTGGACTTGGTCTCTCCCCAAAGATAGGTGCTTTCTCCAAATATTTGTTTCAGAAAAGATCATATCAAAACCAATTGCATAATGAGAACCGTACTATGATCCATAAGACATTTCAGCAAGTGAAGAAGATTGCCAGATGAATCACCAACTCTTTCTCAACCTGTTGGTTCCATTTTTCTTTACTTCTTATGGGTTGAACAATTCATTCTCATTAAAAGGTGCTAGCTTGCTTTCTTCAGGAAAATATGAGAATCGATTGAAATTGAAATTACACTCTAGGCAGGTCTGTACAAAATAGGCAAATTGGACATGCTACCATACAATTCAGATCTTCTGCTCTGGTCTTGACAGAATGATAGTAACACAGCCAGTATTGGGTTTGTTTGTTTGTTTGTTGTTTGTTTGTTTGTTTGTTTGTTGTTTGTTTGTTTGTTTGTTTAGAAAAAGCAAAGGCAAATCATAGAGATAAAACCTATGGTTGTAGAGATAAAACAGTTACAGGGAAGAGTTGGTGATTGCTCAATTCATTTAGATCTACAAGGAAAGTCAAACCAGGTGATTTAGGTTTAAAAAAATAGCATATTGAATTAAAATGATACAAATATACAATTATAAAATTATAAACTGGCTATCTTCAATCAACCAATTGGCATTTATTATAAATGTCTACTATATACCAGGCATTGGTACTAGATGTTGAGGATAAAAAGACAAAAATAGGCACTCCCTGCACTCAAGGAGCTTTCACTGGAGCAAAGGGGGTAAAGAATAGAATAACCGTTACTACCAACAGAATTGTTGAGGAAAATAAAGAATATAGTAACTAAATACATAAATGTGCTATAAATAGCACTTTAAGGTTTGCAAAGAGCCTTACAAATGTTTTCTCCTTTCATACATGTGTGTGTATATATGTATGTGTGTATATATACACACACCCATATACATTTACAATATATGTATACATACACATACATATATATACATATACATACATACACACATTCAGAAATAGTATGCAAAAGGCTAGAATAAGAAATGTGTGGATACTCTGTGATATAGATGCTATTGTACATATACAGATGGGAAAACTGAAACAGATTAAGTGACTTGCCCAAGGTCACACAGCTAGTGTTAGAGGTCAAATTTGAACTCAGGTCTTCCTGCCTTCCAGTGCTCTATCCAAACCCCCAGGCACTATATAAATACTAGCTGCTATTATTCCATCAGAGTCCCTTGAGAGTTTTTAGAGATTTTTAGAGTTTTTACCATTCTTTGTATCCTCAGTACTTAGTATAATGCCTGACATATATTAACTGCTATTTTTCTTAACTAACTGGCCACTATGCCACCTATATATAAGATAATTTCTGTCATTAATTGACCACATTAGCCAAATCATTAGCAACCCTCCTCTTAATTTTGGGCTATGCTTCCCACAGCTACTTACAAGAAAATGTCCTATAATGAATGCACTTTTATAATGATCTGCCTAGGCTATGTTTCTTAATTATCTATATAGATCTCCATATTTCCAATATGGCTATAGGGTTCTGTACTGAAAATAAAAACTAGTTATAGAAAATGTCTACATACACAGTGCATTGTATAGACCTCATAGTATCACAGACAGTCTCAAAGAAAATAAGTACCTTTCTACAAGTTTATGAAGGAGCCTAAAACTTGCACATTGAAATAATGCATTGAAATCTCTCCTTTTTCAGAATAAGGAATGGTTTTGCATAATCTTCATTTTTTTTTATTTGAGAAATAATTAGACTATGCTTGAAATTTCAAGAGTATGTCAAATTGCTACATTAATTCTTAACGGATCATGTCAATTTCATAATATCTGTGAAGGCTTGTTAAAAAGGTGCAAAACGTTTTAAACACCATGTGAGTTGGTTCATTAAACATGTAAGAAAGCTTTGAAAATTTGACAGCATAACCATGAAAGATCAGATTAGGCACACCTCTAGGAATTTTTTTTTCGGTCTATCTTTGGAGTTTAAATCTTGTACAAGTGCAAATACTAATTCTGACTCCTAGAATATAGTGTTCGGGCGGAGCTCTGGAAAAGTACACCATAATCATAGCAATCTAAGCTTTAAGACATTTTTTTTCCCCAATTGCCACTTTAATCATTTGCAGATACTTTCCAAGTTTGCCCAATGATAGAATTACAGACTTTTTCTGATTATAAAATCTCCACTGGAGAAATTATGTGTATATATATGAGGGGAAGAAGAGGCATACCACAATCTATTACATTTTCGTTTAGCCAGCTACTTCATTGAATAGTCTAGTAACAGGGAAGCAATTTTCAGTTCAACTCAGGAAAGAACTATTCAACAATGCCTCAGGAAGGAGTGAGATAGAAATGACTGTTCTTCCAGGAAACTGAAGAAGAGATTGGGTGGGAGGCTAAAGTAGATGATTCCTAAACTTCCTCTCAACTTGAAGATGCTTGGACCATTGCATATGAAAGAAAATATGACTAAAAAAAAGAAAGAGATTTCTGGGGAATGTGTATCTTGTTTTTCTCTATTTCCTGCCCTGTACTACAAACTTCCAATATTCTATATACAAAAATAGTCTTTGCTCAAAATAGTCTTTATTATAAGAAAGTCTGGAAGAAATATCAAGAGTAGAATAAAACTTTTCCTGCCACCAGAGGAAGATGAAAAAAATAACTTTGATAATGAATTCAATAAATACAATGGACAATACAGAAAGAAAGCATAGCTTAGTTCTGAGCTATGCTATGGATTAAAAAGAAAAATCAGTGACATCAAGTTATGTTGTTGTCACATAAATGAGGGACAAATATATGATATTTAAAATGTATAAAAAGTAAAAAAAAATAAAATTTTGGATATAATTTCCAACAAGAACTATATATTTGGGGCAGCTAGCTATTTGGCACAGTGAATAGAGCACTGACCCTGGAGTCAGGAAGACCTGAGTTCAAATCCAACCTCAGACAAATAACACTTACTAGCCCTGTGACCTTGAGCAAGTCACTTAACCCAATTGCCCTGCCCTCCCCCCTCAAAAAACAAACAAAAGAACTCTATATTCATTGTATAGCTAGCTAGCTGTGGATCATATCTAACTCTAAATAAATCAATCTCTCTCTCACCCACATAGATATAAGATAAGATAAGATGGGGTGAGATGAGGTGAGATAAGATAGATTTGCTAGGCAATCAGGGTTAAGTGGCATGCCTAGGGACACAGCTAGTAAGTGTCAAGTATCTGAGGATGGATTGAACTCAGGTCCTCCTGCCTCCAGGGTGGGAGTTCTAACCATTAAGCAACTTAGCTGCCCCACTGTGCCATCTAGTTGCCACTCTATATTTCAACCCAATAATTTGCCTATATTCATTATGACTATGAATTTGGTTTTGCTATATAAAGAGTATGTCGAACTTTATGATTAAGCATTTTATATTATGGTCATGTCATTGAAAACTTTTATATAATGTCCATTTTTAGTCTTCATATAGGTTTGTTTTTTATTTCTTAGATTTACACACACACATACACACACACACACACACACACTTTGGCAAATGCTTCTATCCCATACATAAAGCTTAAGAAAAGCCCTTAAAGGGGGGAGGAGTCAAGATGGAGGAGTAGAAATAGGTCCTCCCTGAGGCTCCTGGCTTCCACCTTCCCCAATTCATGTAAAAGGGGACTCTAAACAAACTTTGGAGCTACAGAACCCACAAAATGACACAGAGAAGCTAACATCCCACTGAGGACAGCCCAGCAGACTGGCAGGAATCGTCTAGCGCAGTGCTCTGGGAGCTGAGCCCAGGCCCCTGTGAGTCAGAGGTTTTAGCCCCAGGGTGGTCCTGACCAGCCACCAGCCTGAGGGACCCCAGATCATCTGCAGCTGTGGCTGTTTCCAGATTTATCAACACGCAGATGAGAAGGACAAAGTGAGAGGTCAGTGCAGTGTGGACTTGGGGACCCAGTATTTGGGAGTGCCTCGGCTTTTGCCTCTGGGGCAAGAAGCCACTGAGGGCTGCAGTGAAGCTGCCACTGCCATATGACAGCCTCAGCTCCTGGACTGCAGAATGTAGGGGGCGACCAGTCTGAAGGGTAATCACTCTTGCTTTAACCTGCTTGGATCTGGATTGCAGTCTAGGGTGGAGGTCCTGGGGTGTGTGTGAAGCTTGCCAGAGCATGTGGAGGCTTCAGGAAGGGCTCCCAACTAAAATCTCCAGCAGCTGAGAAAAGCCCAGCATTGGGATGGAAGCTCCCCTGTCTGGTAGCATAGTCCTACTGTGGCAAAAAGCCCAAAAGTCAAGTAATTGAGTGGCAACATGCCCAGGCAAAGGAAACAAAGCAAACAGAAGAACCCAACATTAGACTCCTATTTTGGGGATGAAAAATAGCAAAACATGGAATAGGAGGAAGACAGTGAAGTCAGAACTCCTCCACCAAAACCATCAAAGGAAAATGCAAGCTGGTTACAGGCCATAGAGGACCTTAAGAAGCAAATAAGAGAAGTGGAGGAAAAATTGGGAAGAGAAATGAGAACAATGCAAGAAAATTATGAAATGAGAGTCAACAGCCTGACTGAGAAAAATAACACTTAAAAAAAAACAGACTAACTCAAATGCCAAAAGAGGCTCAAAAAGGCAATGAGGAGAAGAGTGCCTTAAAAAGCTGAATCTGCCAGATGGAAAAAGAATATCAAAAGCTCACTGAGGAGAATCATTGCTTCAGAATTAGACTGGAGCAAATGGAAGCTAATGACTTTATCAGAAATCAAGATGCTATTAAACAGATCCAAACAAATGAAAGAATAGAAGGCAATGTGAAATATCTCATGGGAAAAACCACTTACCTGGTAAATAGATCCAGGAGAGATGATTTAAAAATTATTGGACTACCTGAAAGCCATGATCAAAGTAAGAACCTAGAAATCATCCTTCAATAAATTCTCAAGGGAAACTGCCCTGATGTTTTAGAACCAGAGGGCAAAATAGAGGTTGAAAGAATCCACTGATCACCTCTTGAAAAAGATCCCAAAAAGAAAACTCCTAGGAATATTATAGCCAGGTTCCGAAATTCCCAGATCAAGGAGAGAATATTACAAGCAGCTAGGAGGAAACAATTTGAATATTGTGGAAACACAATCATGATAACCCAGGATCTGGCAGCTTCTATGCTGAAAGATCGAAGGGCTTGTAATGTGATATTCCAGAGGTCAAAGGAGCTGGGATTATGTATCAGCAATGCCATATTCACAATGCCTATAGAGATTACAAATA
>NW_027186304.1:89345329-89394319 GCF_028583685.1 Petaurus breviceps papuanus
CAAGTCCAACGGGGCATGGAAGATCTTTAAATCCCATAACCCTTACAGATTAAAACCAAGAATCAACTACCCAGCAAAACTGAGTATTGTGTTTCAGGGGAAAATATGGTCATTCAGTGGAATAGAGGACTTTCAAGGATTCTTGATGAAAAAACCAGAGTTGAATAAAAAATTTGACATTCAGATACAAGAAGCATGAGAAGGTAAACAGAGAAAAGAAACCATGAGGAACTTATCAAATTGGAACTATTAACATTCCTACATGGAAAAATGATAATTGTAACTGATGAAACTTTTCTCAGTATGAAAATAGTTTAAGGGAATATATATATATTTCTATATCGGAGGGTATGTGGGCGTATGAATACATATGTGAAAGTGTGTATATATGTTTACAGGTAGACTTAGATAGAGGGCACAGGACCAATTTAATAAGAAGGGATGATACTTAAAAAGTGAAATTAAGAGGTTAGAGAGGAATATAATGAGAGGAGATGGGGTGAGTCAGAATGGGGTAAACTATCTCATATAGAAGAGGCAAGGGAAAATGGTTACAATGGAGGTGAAGAATAGGAAGGCAAAAGGGAATGGGTCAACCTTATTCTCATTGAATTTGGTTCAGGGAGGGAATGAAATACACACTAAATAGGGTATCTCACTCTACAGGAGAGTAAGGAGGGAAGGGGATGAGAGGGGGGAGGATGGAATGGAGGACAGGCTGGTGGGGAGGGAAGTTGGAAGCACCCACTTTTGAAAAGGGATGGGATCAAAGTAGAGAATAATACTAATGGGAATTAGGATAGGAGAGAGGGAATTATTGTCAGTCTTTTACAATATATCAGCTATGTTAATGTTTTGCATAAGCTACATATGTACAACCTATACTGAACTACTTATCTTTCCAGTAAGGGTGGGTGACAAGGGACGAAGGGGATGAATCTGGAATTCAAAACTTTAATATCAAGTGTTTAAATATATATGTATATATATATATATATATATGTATATATATATATATACTATTAATAATACTATTTTATATGTAATTGGGAAATAAGATATACAGGCACTGGGGCATAGAGATTCACCATGCTCTACTGGAAAAGTCAAAGGGGGTATGAGAGAAGATATGGGAGAGAGAAGTTTGGAGGAGGAGATATACTGTGTGACTGCTGTTTTGGGGCTGTGGGTAGGGAAAAATGGGGAGAAAATGTGTAACTCAAAATCTGACAGAAATAAATTATGTAAATTAGAAGTTAATAAAGCATTTGAAAAAGAAAAGCCATTAAAGAAATTATAATTTTGAGGGGCAGCTAGGTAGTGCAGTGAGTAGAGCACTGGCCTTGGAGTCAGAAGGACCTGAGTTCAAATCCAGCCTTAGACACTTAATACTTACTAGCTGTGTGACCTTGGACAAGTCACTTCACCCCAATTGCCCTGCCTTCCCCCTTTCAAAAATACAAAAAAAAATTACAATATCAGTCAATTTTGGGGAAAGAACTTGTTACTTGGAATGAATTAGCTCATCTCTATGTAGTAGACCTTTAATAAATTGAATTTAATTAAATCTATGAGAAAGTTACTGGTAAAAGCTTTGCTAAGTTGGTTCTGCATATGAACTATTTATTTTGGGATGACTGCACCTGTCCTTCACCTACAAGAATTATTGCAGTAGTTATGCTGCAGTAGCATCCTCCACCAAGCAGATCGCAACCAATCATGACTTAGTAGTTAAGGCATGAGACACACAGAAATGAAGTAAATTGAACAGGATCAGTCAGCTAGTAAGTGTCAGGAAAGGTATTTGAACTCAAATCTTTCTGATTCCAAGCCTAGCAAAAATAACTGAACTCAATAACTAAGTGTTCCATAAATTTGAGAGTATAAAATACTTGGGGAAGTTTTATTTGGGAAAAGTTTAGCAGAAATCAGGTTTAGATCCACACTTCATACCATATACTAGGACTTTAAAAAAAGAAGATGTAAATTAAATTTTAAAGATCATACCAATAAAAAAAATAGACTAGAACTATACCAAGTAACTTTTATAATCATAGGTAGATAGAAACTTATTAATGAAACAAAGGATAAAGGTGATTACAAAAGACGATATGCTATAATCCACTGGGAGCTTAATACTTAATTCTCATCAGAACATAAAAACTTACAAAACTGCTAATTGCACATTTTATATTTCACCTTATCACTGTATCCTCCAAAAGCTCCTGGTACCTGTCTGCTGGTTAAGTGGGACAGGCTTGTCTCTATTTGATGATGGGCATCTTTTTTTTCTGATGAGGAAACTTACCTGACCATGAGTAGCATCATTTAATGAATCCTGAACTTTCATACTTCTTGAATGTGAATGATAACTTCCAAGACTGATGCTTGACCAGGAACACAAAGAAGAAATGCTTGCTGTAGGCTTAGGTGGAAACTTACCTAGTTAAGAACATGATCCATGCAGGAGTTGGGGTGAGGTAGGATCCTTATAGGGAATCTATAGCTAGAACCTACCACTTGTCACATGTGAGAGTCAAAGCAAAAGATCCAGGCAGAATCCATCTTTTCTTTGAACTGCCACATGTAGCAGCAAGCCCCAGCATGGCTGCTAATACAGGTTCTTATATCTGCTTTTCTAAAGGAAAGCAACTCAAAATGGGTTAACAATCTTGCTTTAATCAAACATATGTCATTGTAATGGGAATGTAAATTTTAAAGATCTTCCCTGCCCCTAGGCTAAAGTGTACCTGGAGCCTGGGGTGGGAGGCTTGTTTTTCAGTAGATACTTTTTGATTGGCCAGTGGGTCCAAAAGGTTGTTACATTCTCTGAGCCGGGAGAAGGCTATATAAGCCCTGATATGAGGCTTTGTTTTGGGGCTCATTTTGAGTGTTCTGTGATTTGATGAAACTCTGGGCTAGACATTGTCCGGAGCCCCCCGGCTTTGAAACCCAGATGTTGATTTGGTATGGATGTAATGGTTGGACAGTTTGGAAATCTGTCTACTTGATCTGTTTTTGTCTTGATAATTCTGTCTGTATACTTTGAAGTTCGGAGTGCTGACCTTTTTCCCCTGATCTAGGTAAACAATACATATCTGACTGATTAAAGTAAGCTTGTTAACCCATTTTGAGTTGCTTTCCTTTAACAAAGCAGATCCAAGAACCTATGTTGGCAGCATCCCTGAGGACGCTTGGGGTGCTTGCTGCTACAGTCATTTACCTAGTTCAGAGGGAAAAGGTCAGCACCCTGAACTTGTGAGAATAGAGAGGTTACAAGCAGATAACAAATACAGAGAAACATCAGGAGACAGGCCTCCAACTGTCTGACCAGTCTAACATCCATACCTAGTCATTTACCAGAGAGGGAAGCATCAACATCTGAGTTTTCAAAGCTGGGGGACTCAACGGCTGCCCAGAGTCTCATATGGTCCATCACACAATACTTTTCAAGGTGAGTCCCAAATCAAAGCCTCACATCAGGGTTTATATAGCCTTCTCCTGGCTCAGAGAATGTCACAACCCTCTTGAACCACTGCCCAATCACAGAGAACCAAGGTGTGGGCATTCCTGAAAACCAAGCCTCCCTGCCACAGGCTCCATGTGCACTTAAGCCTATCAAAGGGCCTAGGGACAGGGAACATCTTAAATTCCCATTCCCATAACCCCATGATATCCCATCTCCCTTCCACTGACATATATCAGGAGTATGGTCAAGAGACCTCTCTCTGTCTGACAAATCAAAACATCAATTTCAAAACAACAACAACTGGGGTACCATATGGCTGGAAATAGGCCCCAAAGTTTCCAGAAGCCTAACTTCTACCAGGAAGGGATACTCTGAGCATACTCCATTGGATGGCTCTAATTGTACTTGTATGAATTGATATAGAATAAAGAACCAGGAAATGCACGTATAAATAAGGAAATGAAAAAAGGGGAAAAACAACCTGAACATTGCATGATTATAATAAAAGGTTTAGATCTAGAGATTAATTGAGAAAATATACCTTCCTCTCTTTTTCTGTGAAGGTGAGGGACTAGAGGTATGAAATATTGTATATACTGTCAGACTTTGTAGATGCGTTGGTTGCTTTTGCTGAATTGATTGTCTTTTTTAAATCTTTATAACAGTGAAATCTCAGAGTTAAAGATATGGACATTATATTCATTTTTATAATATAATTAAGATTTTCTCTATAAAATGAGTGGACCAATTCAGAATTCTCCATGTATTAGTCAACCTGTGCTCTCACAATCCCTCCAGTTATGACTATTTCCATCTGTTATCATCTTTTGCCAGTTTTCTGGGAATGAGGTGAATATTCTTTTGATTTATATTTCTCTTATTATTAGTGATTTGAAACCATATTGTCTTTAGTAGTTTGTAATTCTTCTTTTGGAGAGGTTTTTTATATACTTTGATTATTTACCTTTTAGGGAATGATTTTCAGTCTTTGATGGTTCAATACATAGAGTATTTACCTGGAGTCAGGATGAATTGATTTCAAATTTGGCATCAGACACTTAACTAGCTGTGTGATCCTAGGCAAGTCTCATAACCTCTGTCTGCTTCAATTTCCTCATCTGTAAAATGAAGATAATAAAATCACCTACCTCCCAGAGTAGCTGTTGGGATAGAATGATATTACATTTGTAACTTTGGATCTATGTAAATGCTTGTAATCATTATCATCATCATCGTCATCATCAGTAATCATTGTGGTTGTTGTATTTCCCTGCAATCTTGTATAATACACCCCTAACATAGATATTTGATGTAAAGTTATATTTTTTTTCAGAATTGACATTCTCTTCTTTTTATGTTTGCATTGATTTTGTTTGTACAAAAATTTTCAATTTCATATAATCAAAATTATCTAATTTATCTTTAGTGCTCACCTTTAACCTTTGTGTGGATTAGAAGTCCCTACCCAGGAATGCATATGAAAGGATATTTGATATTCTATTTAATTGTTTTGATGAGGAGGTGATTAGACAGTATATATTTGGAAATTAAGGAATTGTAAAAACTATGCATGTGTATATACATATATATATGTTACTAAAATTGCAGGGGGAGAGTGAGAGGGTGGGGAAGAAACCTTTAAAAAAGAATTAAAGGGAAATACAGGTAAAGAGATACAAGAGAACCTAAATGATCCAAACCCAGAAGAGTTACATTTCAGGGAAATAAAAGAACTTTTGGATATCATCACAGAACTACTGTTGGTGATCTTCAAGGAATTATAGAGAATGAAAGGGATGATAAGAATAGGGATAGGCAAATGTACCAATTTTTTAAAAGGTGAAAGCTATAAACTAGGGAGTTTAAATAATGATCTCTGAAAAAAATTATTAGATGGTTTTAGAAATCTTTAAAAATACAAAGGTGATGATTACAAGGAATCAACCCATGTTTACAAGAAAGAAGCATGTAGGTATAAACCAAATGATAGTACTAGATTAATGGGTGATTGAATGACTCTATCCAAAGAGTTTTGATCAGTAGAACAATGATAAACTAGAAGAAATTTTTTGTATTATAGATTGTATGTAGGACTTTATCTTCAATGCTGCTTTATTCAACATTTTAGCTATAATTTTATAATGATATTGATGGAGTTATTTAAATTAAATTTGTGGATATCACAAAAACTAAGAGAGAGTTAATATGTTAGCAGAAAGAGTTTCATTCAGAAAATCATTCCCAGCTCTCTTCTCACTAACCATAGTTGCAGCTTCTTCACTGGGACTTCAATGTCCTGATTGATGACTACCTCAGCTAGAACTCTACTGCAGGCAGGATACAGTCATACTTCATTTTATTCCCTGGTCCTCAGGCATTCTCTTGCTAATTGCCTTTTACTAAGCATACATTCTCTACTTCCTGTATTCCACCCTAAAATTTTTCAGTCCTGGAACCATAATCAAGTCAACTTTACCACTGATCCTGGGATGGGGCAATCCAATCCCCTAGAATCCCACACTCACCATCCCTGTAAATCTCCAGTTAGAATTCCTGACCTCCACATGTGCATTGTTTCCCCCTATTAGAATGTAAGTTCCTTTAGGACAGAAACTATCTTAGCTTTTGTATTTGTATTTCCCAGCACTTATTATGGTACTTAGCACACAATAAGCAATTAATAAATGCTTTTTCATTTTGATTTCATCTTTACAGATCAGAATAATAGGCCTGAATAATCAAGATTAAATTTAATAATGAAAAAGTCCTGCACCTAGGTTAAAAAACAGCTGCACAAGGTAATGCATGAAGAGACAACTGTCTTAGCTGTTGCTATTTTGTCCTTTGTTCTTGAAGTGGACCATGACATCAGGAAAGTGATTCCATAACTTACAACTAAATTGGATTTAAGTGAGGAAGGGCTCTCCAAAGTCACCAGTCTTACTTTCTCCTCCAGAGTCCTCTAGGTCCAATAGCAAGATATAGATCAGGATGACAGGAGATGTCCCAAGATGCAGTGGGAGACCTTGGTCTTTTTAAGCTAAGGTCTTTCCCAGGTCTCAGTTTGGCTGAGGCAATGTCCATTCAAAGCTAGGTGAGAAATGAGGCAAAGAATGATCTTTTACCTAGTCTAATACACAAAATCAATCTGGAAGGAGAAGACCTTTAGGGTTTCTGTCCAAAACAGAAACTATTGCTATTTATGCTCACTCTGAGCCATCAGGCCTCAAACAATGACCAAGTGAGGCTTGGGTTGGGATCTATTGTTTTCAGAGTAATTTGGGTTTAAGGTATGGTCCTTAAGAAAGAAATCTAAGGGTGGCTAGGTGGCATAGTGAATAGAGCACGGACCCTAGAGGACCTGAGTTCAAATTCGGCCTCAGGCACTTAACACAAAACTAGCTGTGTGACCTTGGGCAAGTCAACCCCAATTGCCGTACCTTCCTCCCTCCAAAAAAAGCAAAAAAAAAAAAATCTAACCCATAAACCCAATATATCTTGCCAGGTTGCAGTGGTCAAAATTTATATTCCTTTGGCCAGAGCACCCTCAGGTAAAGCAACATAATATCTTATTCAGACAGAGAGAGAGGAGGGAGGGGATGGAAGAGAGAGGGAGGAAGGGAGGAAAGAAAGGAAGTAAAGAAAGAAGGAAGAATGGATGGAGTTATATTATCCAACAGAAACTAGCCAGTTGGCTCCCCAGTGGGGCAACTATTATTACTCACAGGTTGTTCTTTGTCCTTCATTCTTAAAGGTGACTATGACATCAAGAAGATGAATTCATGACTTGCAAGTGAATAGGATTTAAGTAAGGGAGAACTGTGCAAAGTCACCAGCCTCACTCTCTCCCCTAGAGCCACTTGGATCCAGTGGCAAGATATAAATCAGGAAGACTGGAGATATCCCCCCCCACATCTTAGCTATACAAAAGGGAGGAAAAATCTGAGATTTTAATAATGGCTACCTCAATGTGACTCAACAGTGTGATGTCAAAAGCTAATATAGACAATAACATGCAGAATAAAGGAAACAATAAATAAAAATAAAAACGTCATATCATACTTTTTCTGAACAGATTATATCACAACTATATATTAAGTTTGATATGTTTCATAGCACCATTAATAAAATAGAGAAAGGTGGCCAGAACCAGTAGGGATTTGAAAATCATATCATATAGGGCGGCCAGGTAGCACAGGCAGTAAGAGCACCGGCTCCAGTGTTGGGATGACCTGGAGATCAAATCCCGGGCTCAGAAACTTAGCACCCACCCAGAAACACCTGGCCGTGTGACCTTGAGCAAGTTACTTAACCCCGATTGCTTTAAAAAAAAAAAAAGAAAATCATATCATATGAGGAACAGGTGAAATAGGTAAGAATTACTTTTTTGACTTGTTTGATTTTAGTTTGAACCTTTAATTTACTTGGTGTAGGAACAACTGGAAGGAAACTCCTTCAAGTGATGAAGTTCAATGAATCATTTGAAACTTAAGGACATAGAGTTGCCTTGGACACTGAGAAATTAAATGATACACATGGTCACACAGCTGGAATGAGTCAGAGGCAATACTAGAATATATGGCAGATACCATGAAGTCCTAATTTCAAGATCACCCCTGTAGTCATTATACCACAATGCCTCTCCATCCTCTATCCAAGGATGTCTAACCTTGATTCTGAAAAGGTGGTAGAGGTAGGAATTTGAGGACAGATATGACTCTATTCAAATATTTTAAGGTTCCCAGTGTTCTAAAGAAGACAGATCTTTTTCACCCAGTTACTCAATAAACATTCATTAAGCACCTATTATGCTCCAGGCTCTCCCAACTAGAGTAATTCAAAATCTGAATAGACCACTTAATGAATAAGAGCATTCTCTATCCTTGGAACTATTTATTCACTTCTCTGGAACACCTTAGAAGGAATTCTAGCATTGGGAGGGTATTTAAACAAAATGACCACTAAGGTCATTTTTTAGTCTGCAATTCTATAATTTTAAGATTCTATGCTCTAGTGCACACTTTCTTCCACTTTGAATTCTTCTAATCTTCTTTCCATTTCTAAGAATCTATGTTGCTTTTATTCAATATAAGGTATGAGATCTTTTTTTTAATTTATTTATTTTTAATTTACAACATTCAATTCCACAATCCCTTGAGTTCCAAATTTTCTCTACCTCCCTTTCCTCCCTCCTCCCCCTCCCCCAATGGTAGCACACTATCTGATATAGGTTCTACAAATACCTTCACACTAAACATTAGTCAAGTTGTAAAGAAGAATTATAACCAATGGCGTGAACAATAAGAAAGAAGAAACAAAACAAAACAAAACACAAAAGAGAGCGAGAACAAGTAGTTTGCTTCAATCTGCATTCAGACTCTAGTTCTTTTCTCTGGATGTGGATGTCCCTTTCCATGATAAGTCTTTTGTAGCTGTCTTATAACCTTGCATTGTTGAGAAGAGCCCAGTCTATCAAAGTTAGTCATCACAGATATGATGTGTCTGTAATTGTGTATAAAATTCTCCTGGTTCTACTCTCCTCATTCAGCATCAGTTTATATAAGTCTCTCCAGGTTATTATGAAGTCCGTCTGCTCCTCATTTTTTATAGCACAGTAATATTCCTTTACATTCATATACCACAACTTGTTTAGCCGTTCCCCAATTGATGGGCATCCACTTGATTTCCAATTCTTTGCCAAAAGGTATGAGATCTTTAAAAAGTCTGCATCATTATTCAATAAAAATGCCAACATTCATATATACAAAAAAACATTGTCTTTCAGTATAGTTCCAATAGGAGGCTATATGCTATAGCATTGGTACTGTGAAGATGCAGAATATTTTAGAAACTTTGGTGATGACTGTATGAACCATTCTAATGACTGTTCTCACAACTTCAACTACACTTCACTTCTTTGCCCCAAGCATTGTAATCTAGTTTGATCAACCACCTCTTTCACCCTACTTAGCTCTGAGTGAATTTTTGGCTGTCAAAGAATAAAAAAACTGCTACTATTGAGAATAAATATTCAAAAGAATATGTCATGGGTTCTGAAGGCCATTCCAAAAGGAAATTCCAAAAATGTTTCTAGGAATGGGAACATTGTTGGAACAAGTTTATAGCCTTCTATGGTGCTCATTTGGATATGTAAGTTCTGTTAGATTTGTTAAAAAAAAAAGTCACATTACTTTATAGTTCCATTTATATATGTCTGATACATATACATCTAAATTGAAGTAATTTTTTTTTCTCTTTAAAAGTCAGAAAACATATACTTAATTGTCACATATTGCCAACTTTATCAATCTGTCAGCTAAAAATAGGAGAGGTGCCTGTGGCTAAAGATACCTATTCCCCCTATGCTTTTTGAATGTGGTGTGGCATATCCCCAATAGTTTACCTGTCATGCTGCCACACACTTGTATCGTGATTTGGGACTCACTTGTCTTTCCCTGGCCATATCATTTCAACCCTCGAGGAATTTGCACATCTCCTCATCATTAGCTGTACCTCAACTCCCTGAATATCTACTGAAGTTTGGCACCCTTGTTGAAGGAAGTGTGATTGGAAGAATATTTCTGGACAGGGAAAACCTGTAGAGATTCACGAATTCATTAGCACATTCAAGGCCTTCCTTGTAGATCCACTAGATGGAAGCTTCCATTCTTAGGCTGTTCTGCCCCCCTCACCTCACTTCAAATTCTTTAACACCTATAATAACTGCTCTCAGCAAGTGCTAAAAAAGAGAATACCTGCCACAGGGTAAGGATTTATTTCTTCCACGTTTATGAAGATAGAGATACCCCCAACCATGGTGCAGTTGATTAACACTACACTCATATTGAAACCTTCCTGGTCACAAAATGTTCTAAGTTAATTAGATAGAATATAATACAGTCAAAAATTGAGACCTCTTTAACAATGCAACAAAAAAGAATAACAAGCAGAGGTACAGTAGATAAAAATTATGGCTATTTACCTAAAGCCCTCAAGGCTGTTTATTATATTTGAAAAACCTAATTTCTTCTCAATGCATAATTTAGATCTATCTGCAAAAGTTTTTTGTTTCCACTATGTTGGTGAGGGGGGGGGGTTAATCACATGTTATATGTGCCTTTATATGTGAATTTCACAATTATTAAATTGGTGAATTGAAGAAGTATCCTGAAATTAATCTAATGAACATTTGTCTTTCCCCAAATTAAACTGCATTATCAGGCTGGTGATCCCAAATTCAATTTTTGTATTCTAATCTAGCTGTGTAGACATAAACCCTAATGATCTAATACAGATAGCTATTGTAGTAGGTAAATTATTCATGATAACTCAGATTTATATAGCCCTTTGTAGTAACAGAATGATTTACCTACATCGTTTTTTCTTCACAACAACACTGTGAGGTAAGTTAGAATGAATAATTGTGCTAATAATAATACTGAGAGAAAACATGGTATAGTAAAAGGAGCTCTAGATTTAAAACCTGAAGACTTAGATTTGAACCCTGGCTCTGTTACTTCCTATCTGGGTGACCTTGAGCCAGTCACTTTAACTCTCTTGGTCTCAGTTTTCATACCTTTAAAATGAGGGACAATGGACTAGATAGCCTCCGAGGTCCCTTCCAGATCTACATCTATGATTCTATGAATATTTTTCAGAGAAGAAAACTGAAAGCAAAAAAATATTAAGTGCTCTACATTGTTTTAAAAATGACTGTCCAGATTACACTCTATGTCTTCTGAATCCAGATACCATGCTTTCTCTCCATCCTATTCACCATTACTGTAACCACTTCTCTATCAAAAAAAAAAAACAACTTGGTAAATAACTTATGAAGAAAAGCATTTATGTGGATAGTATGGGCTTACTTCCTTTCATTTTGGCTTCAGACACATAACCCTCCCATTCTATTATTTCCACTACCTCAGCTCTTCTCAGGCTACTACAAGAGAAAAGCACATTTAGCCCAATCCTCCTGTCAATCAGTTGATAAACACTTAAAAAGTACCTTCTATGTGCCAGCCCCTGTGCTAAGTGCTAGGGAGGCAAAGACAAGTCAAAAACAGATCTTACTCTCAAGAAGCTGAATGGGGGAGACAACATGAAAACAACTATGTATAAATCATATATATACAGGATAGACTGGAAATGATCTCAGAAGGTGTGATACTAATGTCAATTAAAGATTCCCCCATATTGGCTTGGTTTTCAAATTGATTGTGTTAAAACCCAGAGTTTGTTAATCCCACCTGTGGGATGGACTTGTTGATGTGAAAAGAAAGTCCTGAACTGGGAGGAGCTGGTGACGTAGATTTGGAGAGACAAGAGAGAGGCGGAAGAACTTTTTAGAAGCAGCACCCACGTGGAGGCAGAGAGAGAGACTAAGAGAATTGCTGGTGGCCACTTTGAATCGCCCTGGACTTTTGAGACCTGTTCCCGGAGCTGCCAAGGACTGAGGAGACATCGCTGTTTTGCTGGTACTTTGTCTGTCTGTTTTGATGTTGTTTTGCCAGATTTGTCCACTGGTGAAAGACAGTCCTGTTGTTGAAGAAGTCCTGGAACCTGGCTTTTGGTTAAGAAGCCCTGAGACTGTCCTGCAGACAGAGAGTGAATACTGTCCACTGGTGAAGGACAGTGCTGTTGTTGCAGGGGTCTGGGAACCTTTCTGTTGGTTCAGAAGCCCTGAAGAAGGATTTTCTTGTTGTATGTTTACAGAAATCCTGGGAGAGGGTTTTGCTAATGTTTTCAGGGGTTCTAGGACTGTTCTACAGACAGAGGATGAATTAATGAAGGGATTGGCAATGTATCTTGTGGCCTTGCTAAGCCTTGTCTCCCCAGGAACTAAGATTGCTGAGAACTTGCCTAGTGTCAAGATGAAGAAAAGACCTCCATCTGGGTATTAAGTGCTGTGCTTAAACTTGATGTAACTCTGGGGTAGATTCAATTGTGATCCAGGGGTGGGGAACTTTTGACCTTTTTGTGCTCTGTGATTGAACAAATGAAGGTACTTTACTTATGTTTGGAAACTAATCTCCATTTGAGAAGAGGGGTTTTGTGGTGGACTAAATGAAGGTATAGCCTAGGGGTGGAGTAGTATTTAGAACAGGGACTTTGTAATTGATTGAATGATTGGAAGGTCCTGGGGTGGGGTAGTACTTGGAGATTATTTAATCACACTTAGTAAATGCTGTATTTTGAATGATGTCATGTTTTGACCTTCTCTATTCTTGGTTTGTCACTGAATAAAATGGAGAGCACCTATGCTGGTATTTTGAACCTTGGGAAGTTGCCTTTCCTTGGCATTATATTACAGAAGGAAGGCACTAATTTAAAGAAGACTGAGAAAGACTTCTTGGAGGAGTCTTTAGCTGATACTTGAAGGAAGTCAGTGAAGCCACCAGGTAGAATAAGATGGAGAATTCCAAGCCTGTGAGACAGCCTTGGAGTCTGGAGATAGAGTGTTTTATTCGAGGAGAAGCAAGGAAGTTGACAAAATGCTTGGATCACAGAGTTTGTAGTGTGAGGTAAGGTGGGAGAAGACTGAAAAGACTTCTATGTACAATAATAACCATTTCAGGCTGTGATATGTTATGGATGCCAAACAATTCAGATGTTAGGCAATAATAGGTCCAAAATGCAGATAGAAGTCAACTTTACATGCTCCTTTTTTTTCTTCTCTCTTCACTTGTTTTAGAAAACTCTTCCCAGAACCCCGTATCTATTCTTCTTTCAGCTTAATATCTTTTGTCTGCACTTCTAAGAAGTCTACATACTCTACTAGTTCATATTTACTCTAGCCAGTCAATAAATCTGTTCTAATCTTGGTCTAAATATTCTTGCCTAATCTATTTTTAAAAATTTGTTCTTTTTATTTTGTTTCTAGATGCAGATATATTTTTTGTTTTAATCATTTTTAGATAACAATACTTTAGCTTTTAGACCCAAAGCTATTGCATTCCTCTAAAGGAAACCGAAGAAGAATTACTCCTATTTATTCATGATTATCAGCTTATTGATTTATTCACAATTATCTGCTTTTGCTATCAACAAAAGAACTACAGGAAAATACCTCACACTGAAGTGTATATCATATAAGCATTTCAACAGAGTATCTAAAAACTGGAATAAAGATCTTATTTTAATCATTTAGTCAGTCTATGAGTGGTTTCAGATTGTACCTATCTCCAGAACTTTTATAACTCTACTCAAAAGCAGGTAGGTGGCAAAGTGGATGGAGCGCCGGGCCTGGAATTAGGAACTTATAAGTTCAAACTCAGCCTCAAATACTTACTAGCTGTGTGAACCCTGTGACATTTAACCTCTGTTCACCTCAGGTTCCTCATTTGTACACTTATGATAATAACACTTGACTCTTGAGGGTTGTTGTGAGAATAAAATAAAATGATATTTGTAAATTGCTTTATAAACTCTAAAGTACTATATAGATGCTAGCTATTGTTATTATTATTAGGTCATTGACTCACTGAAATAGAATAGGTTTTGTGGTATCATTCTGTCTACCTTCCTATTTCCAGAAAGTACAAAGCTTAAATGGTTCCCAATAGACCCATTGAAGTTCACAAGACTTTTTGAAAAGAGAATCCCACAGTCCCATTTAGTAATATCTTTCAAGGTTTGTCAGTCTTCACTGTTGAAAGTTCTTCCTTATATCAAATCTAACTCCCTCATGCTAACGTGCTGTATAAATTCATTTCTTCTGTCTTCAGTGGAGAGGGAGAGAACAGTTCTGAATAAATAATATTCATATACTAGCCAACCATTATGAAGGTATTCCTCAGCCTTTTATTCTCTAGACTAAGTAATCCCAGTTCTTTTAACCTTTCATTGTAAGCCTGTTCTTTCAACCCTTCAATCATATCTTTATGACCTCCCCTCTAAAGAAAATGCAGCTGTTCTCCCTACTCAGGCTTAAACTGAAAATAGTGTTGGAACTTCTTTTCAGTTGGGGAATTTAACCTCACAAAAATTATAAAACTCCTTAGTGCTAGTCCTCTGTCTCTCTGTCTCTCTCTCTCTCTGGGTCTCTGTATCTCTGTCTCACTGTGCATCTCTCTCTGTCTCTGTGTCTGTCCATTTCTCTGTCTCTGTCTTTCTTTCTGTCTCTGTCTCTCCCCCCCATTTTGGTCCCAGGACCACAATATTTAAGGAGAAATTCACCCCTTTTCCTAGTCAAGTGGCAATTACAGGTCTATAAACTAAAAGTTCTAACCCTGTACAATTCCCTCTAACTCATAACTGTTTGACACAGCTCCAATTGCTAAGTTTCAAAGAATTGAGTTTCTCATTTTCCCTCATTCATTACATTTATAGTCAAATATTTCTTTCAGAGCATATAGATATCATTATGATAGTCACTGTGGAAAAACTTAGATATATTTGTCAAGTGTTTGTGGAAACAAGTGATTTCAGAATCAGTGGCAGAAAACAAAATGAAGAACTCAGTTATTTTTTTAATAATATTTTTGAAGGATCACATTAAATGTAAGAAAAATGAAATCCCATTTTAGGATGGGATTTAGGCTTCTTAGGTTCTAGGATATAAGCACTCATTAGTTCAGGTATCACAAAAAATAAAATACACAGACACTAAGATAAATATAGGAAATTATTGGTCACCCAAGTTTCATATGTAGACACCAATACAGGTAGAGAGTACCACAATATTTAGTGGCACAATTATATTAAGAAAAATATAAGAGGAACTAGTATTTCATTTTTAAAAGAATAATTTGATAAAAATAAAAGTTTTAATTGTTGTACTTAGGAACCTATAGCTATTTTCAGGAGAATATGGAAAGTTCTTCATAACTTTATTTTTATTACCATTGTTTCCTCACTTTTATCTTCTATTATTATAAGCTCATACAAATAAAAGGCTAGTAGTGGGAGAAGCCACAGACACTGTGTGACTTTCTCTACACAAATATACTAATGTCTAAGACAGAGAAAAAGGCAAATTACAGCAATAAGAAGCCCTCTTGCACTTTTGTCATCTTTCTGAGGATTTGGCTTTTTGGGTAGGTTACTCAAAAATCAGTGATTTTTATGGGAAAGGTTGGTATGATTTGTAAATAAAATCAAGACAGCAAATTTGATTCAGAGCTTATAATAACCAACTATTTGGGCATATTTTATTTAAAATTAACTTTTCATGTTACTATTTTAACTACAGGTTTGATACAGATACCAAACTGACCTAGAGAAGATGTTCTCAAACTTTTTGGTCTCCTTTAAGTTTTTAAAAATTATGAAATGCCCCCCAAAAAACTTTTGTTTATGTTGATTATCCATATCAGAATTGAAACTGATCAATTTTTAGCCTAGATTCAGGAAAATCTGAGTCCAAATGTGACCTCAGACACTTGCTAGTTGTGTGACCCTGGGCAAATCACTTAATCTCTGTTTGTCTTAATCCACTGAAAAAGGTAATGGCAAACCACTCCAGTATCTTTGCCAAGAAAACCCCATGGACAATGCTATTGTCCACAGGTCACAAAGATTCAGATAGAACTAAAGGACTGAACAGCAACAATTCATTTAAAATAATAATGAACACATTACCTTGTTAACATTAACAACATTTTTATGCAAAATAACCTATTTTCCAAAACAAAAATAAACTTAATGGTATTGTTTTACATATTGCAAATATCTTTATTGGCTTAATAGAAGATGAATGGATTCTCATATCTTCTTCTGCATTCAGTCTCTTGCAATGTATTGTTTTGGTTGAAGTATATATGAAGAAAATAAGACCTCACACAGGTATGTAGTTGGATAAGGTGTATTTTGCTAGGCACAGTGTCTTAGTATCATTATGAAAATAGTTTTGACTTCACAGAAGCCTAGAAGGGTCTCAAGACCTTCAGGGCTTTATGGATCATACTTTGAGTACTGCTGACATAGAGAACATGTTCTCTCAACTCAGGGTACTGATTTCAAATATGCTCAGGGAACATTTCAGTGCCCACCAATGCTTAATAGAAAAAGTATATTTCAGGACATGAGGAAATCAAATTGACTTAGATAACAAAATGATACATTCTATAAAAAAAGACATCCAATTCCAGTTATAGGTCTGTATCAGACACTTATGATCCAGACTAGTTTTGATATAAGTGACTGAGTGACCCAATAAAGACGATTCCATCCTTTCTAATATCTTATGCTACGTACAGTTTTGTAAGGTGGGTAAACGTGTTATATGACTCTCGAGGCCCTTTAGATGGCAATTAAGTAAATTAGGTCAGAATTTTTTTTCTAAAACAAAATAGTAGTAGTATAAAGATTACAATTCCAGAAGCTCAGAAAAATCAAACTGGTATGAGTCCCAATCACTGTGTAAAACTCTGTAATAATTGAGAGTTTACAGGCCTAGTTGACTAAGTTTGGTGAGGAAGGAATTCTATGGCCTCAAGCATCCAACAAGGAATGATTTTCCTGTGATTCTTGCCAAAATTAACCTAGGGACATTTATCACATCCTTGCATCAACATCTATTAATATTTATAGAGCACACAGGGTGTGTTCACCTGGTGGTATTCTAGGAGCCATGAAAATTAGCATAGGCCCATGGGCTCAGGATCTGAAAGGAAGTGGGTTGTGGGCAAGTAAGAATGTTAATAAAAACTGAAAAGTAGACCCACTATATGTTGCACACTGGCTAAATCCATATACTTACATATACAGATGCCAGGAATAACTTTTTAACAGCAAAGGTTGAAATGGATTACCAAAGGAGATTATGGAATTGCCATCTGTGGATTTCCTTTGGAATAGTAAAGGAAAAAAAAATCCGTCCTAGGCAGATTTTAGTGAAACCAGAGCAAGGTAACATCAGAGGCACCTTTACAACCTTAATATTCTGTGTTTATTACTCTGCCATTTCTGAAGGCACATGCTGACCAGAATAGAGTACTATTTTAGAATATGTTTAAACCAGGGAATGTTAAAACTTAGAGAAATTGATTGATGTGGAGTAACATAATGGAATTAAGTATAGAATAAAAAAAGGTGTTTTGCAGAATAATGGCAGATCTTGCCTCAGGATTGCTACAGAGTCAATTCGTGGAGATATGAAGACAGGACCACATATAGAAGACATAGTTATATTTCCTAGTATTGTTCCCTTATTTCTTTTATGATGGGGCTCAGGCTGATTTGCAAGAGAGGCTATGGAAAATTTAGTAGTTATTCTTTTTAGGCCTGCTTTATAACACAACAGTTCCACATACAAATATCTTTGAATAAAAAGTTCAATTTTCTCAATAATTGTTTCTTTTTCGTGCAAGTTCTGCACTTTGGGAAGCTGATTAATTAAATCCTTAATATTTTTAGACCACTGATTTGGATTTGATCCATAGGACTTGATATACTCTTAAAAACTTTCCTATGTGGGTGGCCCAGGGTATGTGGTAATTTGGGGTCCTGAAGAACTGAATCACATGTTCATGGAAACCTGCAAGAGAGAATAAAGTAGAGGGGAACTGAGATACCCTTCTCTATGAGACCCAAGACAATTTATATTTATACCTTCCCTCTTGACAGTATAGATAGATCTGAAATGAACTAACTTGTATAGTATTTGAACATCAAGAATAAGCCCCACACTTTGGTACTTACCAGATTCATGATTTTAGTGATGTAGGCAGCATTAGTGGAACCCAGGAGGCAGAAGTATTTGGAGCCAGAGGACACAGAGATTTGGATCCTGTCTCTGTGATTTATGACCACGTGACCTTAGCATTCCACTTTAACCACTCTGGAACTTAGTTCCCTTACCTATAAAATGAGTGAATGGGACCAGCTGTTCTCTAATGAATGTGTACATGTTGTGCCCACATTACAATATAAGCTTCTTGAAGGAAGGAATTGTTGCACTTTTGGTTTTGTGTCATAGTGCTTAAAACACATTAAGAGCCCATCAAATGCTTGTTGTGGTGGTTGTTGTGCTTTATTCCATTTTTATCAACAATTTCCCATAGATCTTTTCTAGAATACCTTTTCAATATAATGAGGTTCTTTATCTTGAAAGAAATGATAATCATAGCAACCAATATAGGTCTTGTTTTGTTTACCCATCAGCTGATTTTCTTTCTGACTACATGACCAGCCCACTTTTGTTTCTGATCATATGTTTCCTGCATAAGACCCCTTCTACTGCATCTTGTACATAGGTCATTATTGGGAAATAAACTGCACTATAGTTAAACCCATATGTCATCTTTCCCTTGTCTTTTAGGTCACCCGTGACTTGGATTCTTCAGAAATGATGCTGCATGATTCACAACCACCCAGTATCATTGGGAGACTATTGATATTAAAAACTATGGGTTTTGTGTTGGGAAGGTATCTGAGATCATGTAACAATGTGAAGGTAAGGAAGAGGGACTTAACATGCTCACAGAGAACTTCCCTTCTTATCATTTATTAACATCAAGAAAAAGGATGCAGTGAGGACATGTTCCAATAGCTGGCATAGATCCCCGGCTCTTTTTTTTTTCCTGAACTGGGGATTCAAGGTGGTACTCATGACTCCCCAGTTCAGCTCTGAAAATCCTGATGATTGACCTGGAGTAGCTCCTGAAAATTAGGGTTTATATTGTTTTATATTCAGAAGTAAACAAAAGGATCCCTTTATATATGCACCAATCCAGAGTAAGAAAACCTTAGGAACATTTTATATACCAATCAAAAATAAGCAAGATAAATATGTATAAATACATTTTGTGCTCAGAAGTTGTATCTATGAATTCATAGAACATTCACATGTACCCTACTTTGATCCTCTGGGGAAAGAGTCTGTTCAGACTGCCTCAATTTTCCAAATGCAATCTAGCATGCTCTCTTCCCCCAGCTCATCATCCCTCTGAGATGTCTGCCTGAGATAGATAGACAGACAAGACAGACAGACAGATAGATTAGATAGATAGATAGATAGATAGATAGATAGATAGATAGATAGATAGATAGATAGATAAATAGATAGATGATAGATAGATGTTCAATCATTTTTCATTCATGTCTGACTCTTCATGACTCCATTTAAGGTTTTCTTGGCAAAGATACTAGAATTGTCTACCATTTCCTTTGCCATTTTTTTTACATTTTACATTTGAGGATTTTTACTTTTTACAGATGAGAAGCTGAGGCAAACAGGATTAAATGACTTGCCCAGAGTCACACAGCTAGTAAGTATCTGAGGTAGAATTTGAATTTAGGAAGATGAGTCTTCCTGGCTTCAGACCCAGTGCATTATGTACTGTGCCACCTACCCTCTGGATAGATTAAACCGGTAACCTAACTGCATGATAAAGCTGAACAGAAGGGATTGTTGATTCATTTGGATTTTCCTGTGCAGATTAATGACCTCTAAGGTCACTCTCAAATCTCATTAAGGGGGTACAATGATATTCAAGTGTTTGATGCAATAGACACAATGTCATCCATAAAAAGGAACATCTGGAGCACTTCACCATCTATAACTGTCTTCCAGGTGGAGCCTACTCATGCAGGACATCCTTCATGAGAGTGGCTATCATCTTTGACAAGCTTGAGTATGGCTATTTTATGCTTTGATTGATGTTAATAATCAAAAGCCACTGAAAAGGGGTATTTCTGTGTTTACATTAATCAAGGAATATTGTATGATCTTAACATATGCAAGAGTGACAGGATCCTTTTTAGGGGAGGGCCTTTAAGACTTCATTTTCATTTCAGCATCATCCTCTGTAGTGTTTTACAAATTGGTTTCAATCCTAAACTAGTTCAGGCCTTGGCTGCCATGTCTCTTCACTTGTCAAGGAGATAGAGTATTTCCTGGATAAGGCATTTTCTGGATTATTTTGTCCCCAGCCCCCTTCTTGTTGTGACTACTTTGCATCATTAAACTTTGGCAGAAAATACCTTATTTCAACTCCTGTTTTTCAACATATATGATTCATTTTAAATAGGTCAGATTGAAACCACTACACTTGTGTGCAATATGTCTCATCTTCATTAGCTTTTTATCCCAATTCAACAATTCTTACCTTCACACAACTCATAATCTGATTGTATACTTCCAACTGATTTTGATAAGATTTCATATCAGAAATAGTCATTTGATGGCTTTGGAGATATAGTCATTTTCATTGTTTGTGATGTTGCTTAGACATGAAATAATCTGATCCAAGATGCAAAACCACTCAATACTCAA
The DNA here is from genome assembly GCF_028583685.1 of Petaurus breviceps papuanus. Classification (NCBI taxonomy): domain Eukaryota; kingdom Metazoa; phylum Chordata; class Mammalia; order Diprotodontia; family Petauridae; genus Petaurus; species Petaurus breviceps. The sequence goes on from NW_027186304.1 coordinate 89,366,017, forward strand.
ACACACATGGAATTTTAGATGCAGAAACCTCACATGGAGGAAATAATTGCTTAGTTTCTTGGTCACACTGAGCCTTAACCTGTATGCATCCTAGGAGCTGGCCCTTGACAATCAAACAGATTTTCACTGGCTCACACTAATACATTAAAAAAAAAAGTTTTGTGGATTTAGGGTCATGTCAGATTGCTTTTAGTTAAACATAATTTGTAATTAAAACATTATTTAGTGCAATCTCTAAAGTGACTTTAAGAGAGTTTAAAAACAGCGAAATGACTAAATGTTCCTTCAGTCTCATTGCACAACAAATTTGTTTTTCAGATACTATTTTATAGGCAGTGCTATCATTTTAGATATAGAGTCAGGAAGAAGTAGGTTCAGGTAGAGCCTCATATCTTCGCAGAGGCATGACCTGGGTATGAGACTGAACTCAGTTTCCCCATCGATAAAATTGAGATAACATTTTCAGTACTTGCCTTACATAGAAGTTACAAGAATCAAATGAGATTATGTAGCTAAAGTGCTTTGCAAATCTTATGTTTTTACATGGATATTGATTTTTCTTTTTGTTTGTAGGGTTGTTTTCATAGATAGATTAACTTTCACCTGCTAATGAGCATCCTTCTAAAGTGTATGACATCAGCCAGTGTCCAAAATAACAGATTCTAAATCTTGGATCCCTAAATTATTGAGAAAGTACTTTTCATATTAGGGATGTGTAAAATACTGCTCCTATAGAAACACAGAAACAAAAATAATATTTAATCCAAATCAAGACACTAACATCATTTAAAATACAGGAAAATAACTAAATTTAGACATCTCTTCTTTCAGGGATCATGGGATTGAGTGCCTTCTGCTCCTCTTCCCAATAACCTCTAACCTAAAGAGAGAAAAATAAGGACATGAGACTCTGCCACAGGGGAGCTGATGGGATGTTTGCTGTCACACACACATAGACAGAGAGAGACAGGGACAGACAGACAGACAGAAACAGAGACAGAGAGAGAGAAAGAGAGAGACAGAGAGAGAGAGACAGAGACAGAGACAGAGACACAGAGAGAGAGAGAGAGAGAGACAGAGAGAGGGCAAAAACAATCATTGCTCTTTAAGAGCTCTCATTCGAATGGGGGAGACAATGTGAATAATTAGATGCATAGAGGATATATATGGAGCAGATAAAAAGTGATCTAAGGGGCTATAGCACTAGGAGCTGGGGGGCTGGGAAGGGCCTCTTGCAGAAGGTGAGACCTGAGCCTAGTCTTGAAGGAAAGACGGGGAGAAGAGGCTGAGGTGTGGAGGTGAAGCATTCCAGGAGGATCCCTACCAACTAAAAAGCATTACAGCTGCCCCCTGAGACTAAGTAATGAGGAATATCACAGAGGCTGTATTTACACAACCAAAAACAATCACATTAGGGGTATGCTCAGTCTGGATATTTCAATCATTTTAACAGGTAATTCAGATTAATGAATGTCAATCCTATTGATTGCAAAACAATCAACTATTAATGAGACCAAAAAGAAGACTGAACTGACTATAAAATAATAGATTTGGTGGCAGTATTTACATATGTACCAAGAAGGGTCTCATACCTGATTGCAAATTACTTATCTCAAGGGGCAGAAAACTCATTTTGCTGCAAATGTTTTGGATTTTGCTCTTTACCTAAGAAAGAAAGATATTTTTCTTGTTAGGAAAACCCTAGATGAAAACCCTATATATTTAGTCTTCAACCAGGGTTTCATAAAATTGGACAGAACTCTTTTAGGTACATGTGAATTTAAATTAATTTCTACCTTATTTTTCACTTTAGGTGAAATGAAACTGTTACACCCACAATATGCCAACTTGTTAATTATCTACATGGAAAGGAACTTGTTAGATAATCTTTTTTATCAATAGTTAAATTATTTTATGTTTTTAATTGGACTATACTTATTGCCTCCAGCTTCTGCAAATTGTAATGGTGTTGAATTAATTTAAGGGGGCTCAAAGGAACTAGATATACGGGGCTATCACCTTTATAATTTCATTATATGATTGGATTATGGAAAACATTTTAGAATTTTGAGCTGAATTTTAACTTTTCCTCTATAAAAATACAAACTCCTATATTTGGTATTTAAGCACTTTACAATTTGGCTCCCATCTTTTTCTCACTCCAACCTATGCACCCTATTTTTCAAGCACACTGGCCCTTGCCCATTTAGTTTCTTATCCCTGTATTCTGTCCCCATTCCCCATCCCCCACTCCAAACCAATGCCTCGGAACTTGTTGCTTTCCATCACCCCTTTCCCACATTCCACTCCACCCCCAGCTCTGGAATACCTATCTCTCAGAATACTCTGAGAGAGTCGCTAGGTTTAGCTCAAGTGCTTCCTATTTCCACACTTTTCCATGTCCTCGTAATTGTTATGGTTTCCCCCATCCTGTTTTTACTTTGAATTATATGTGTGTGTGTATTTTGTATTTATTTACTTATCTATGCACCTATTATTTCCCACAGTAGGATATCACTTCTAGATTATAGGACTGGAGCTATTTTTACTTTTGTCTTTGTATTTGCAATACTTAGCACAGTACACAAAAGGTACTTAATAAATGTTTATTGAACTAAATTGAATTTCAAAAAGTTGTATAGTGCTACTTCTTCAGAGCTTGGAGATGAGTCAGAAATTGATGCCAGAAAACTATTGCCTTTGTATCTTCAGTCCTAGCACAATGCCCAACACAAACTCAATGGTCTTCTGGTAAATGTTTAACAATTAGCTTTCTGGGAGAAAATGAACTGACAACATACTTTTAAAATTTATCTGAATTATTAACATTTTCTCCATCAGTTTTTAAAGTCTAGATAATCAATAAAACAATAAAACAAGCCCTGTTTGTGACACTTGCTGATTTTTGTGATGTAAATTCTCACATTGAAAAATCTAGCTATCTGGGGCGGCCAGGTAGCACAGCAAGTAAGAGCACCGGCTCCAGTGTTGAGAAGACCTGGAGATCGAATCCCGGGCTCAGACACTTAGCACCCACCCAGAAATAACTGGCCATGTAACCTTGAGCAAGTTACTTAACCCCGATTGCTTAAAAAAAAAAATCTAGCTATCTGCTAGTGGATAGAGAAGAAGGAAATAAATATGTATTAAGGGTCTACTCTGTGCCAGGAAATTTACAAATTTTATGCTATTTGAGTCTCACAAAAAATCTGTGAATAAATGTGCTTTTATTATCCCCCTTTTTAGGGATAAAGAAACTGAGGAAGATCGTGATTAAGTGACTTGCCAAGGGTCACACAGCTAGTTAGTATTTGAAGCACAATTTGAACTCAGAATTTTCTAAATCTGAGAGTAGTACCCTGTCCAGTGTGCCACCTGGCCACCACTAATGTGTGTGTATACATACATACACAACATGTGCATATATACATATGTGTGTCTATGTATGTATTGTACACACATAAATACATGCACGCATGTCTGTATGCATACACACATAGCCTCTAATGCAAACATACATATATATTATAGTTATCCCTTTAGCATAGTGATGTCCCCTATTGCAGTTTCGATACATCATGGATTGGCATAAGAAATTAGATGGGAATTTGGGGGGAGTTTTGTAGAAGGTGCAAATGACATGCAAAGGCCAGAAGATGACAGAAAAAATTTAGAAACTCAAAAATGCATAAAATAGATGTATAGTATTGTATAACATCAGGATATTTTTATCTTTTATAATAACTCAGACTTCTCTGGTACAAAGAGAGGGCCAAGAATTTGTGTGCAGATTTTCCAGATCAAGAGGTTGCTGCTCCCCTAACCCCCATGATATGGAAGGAATAATTATCATGTAATATAAGTCCCAAAACTTATTGGTGGGGATCAGTGCCCGATGTCCACATGAGGTGCTGAGCAGAACTGGGGAGAGGAGAACTCTTTGGTCTAGGAATCTCTTCAGACTGCAGTCATTGGGGCACTTCTGACTTCTAGCTTCCAGGTTTGATAAAGAAGATGCATGATGCCAACTCCTCTTCAGGTGGGTCAGGGGAGAATAGATTCTAGGAAGAAGCTGACATGACAGGAGTTGGCAGTCTTCATCACCTTCCTATGCCCAGCTTTGTTTCACTAGAGACTTCAGGAAACTTCCCCTTGAGTGAGATCTGGGACGTTCTCTTAGTGGAACCAAATTATCTTGCTTTCAATGGGAGAATTCCTTCCCTCTATATTGTCTATTATATATTCTCCTATGCATTTATGCTGTCTCTAATTTCTGTTTCACTGTCAACTTGGATAAATGGGTTTCTTTGCAACTTCCTATTTGTATTATTGTGACAACATTGCACATAAAGCTTAGGTCTTTCTTTCCCCTCTAAGAAATAACAATCACAGATACCTTGGTGGCACAGTGAATAGAGCACCAGCCCTGGAGTCAGGAAGACCTGAGTTCAAATCCAGCCTTAGTCACTTAACACAAAAAGTAACCATGTGACCTAAGGCAAGTCACTTAATCCCAATTGCCCTCTAAAAAGCAAAGAGAGAGAGAGAGAGAGAGAGAGAGAGAGAGAGAGAGAGAGAGAGAGAGAGAGAAAAAAACAGAAGATCAACATGAATGTGAAAACCACATCTCTTAGATTAATATTTATAGGAGCGGACAGATATAATTCGAGCCCAGAAACACTTCTCTTTGAGGAGATCAGAGAGACCAAACTTCTAGGCTCAACTTCCTGCTTTCCCTCCTGGCAGGAATTAAAGTCTCCCTTGGAAAAGTGCAGAGGGAGAAGCGGTAAGAAATGTCTATTCGATCTCTGTTCAAGCCAAACAACAACAATATACCCATGCTACATATGGAAGCCATCCATCACTATAACAATTTAACTAGCTAAATGCATTCAACTAGCTATTTCTAAGTATCAATTTAAATAAATAATTAAGGGAATCTGCCTGCATCTTATATGAGAAGATTGACAAAAACATTTTTAGGTGTATAAAATGTTATTTTCATAGTTTATACTATAATATTTAATGGGATTATTTAAATATACTTAATGATTTCAGTTTCAATGAAAAGTTTCCAGTTTGTCTGAGTTGGAAGTTCTTCTCCCCCTAAGAATGTTACTCCTAAATAAAGAAAATGACGTCCTGACATGAACAATTGTTGAGAAGGCAAAAAAAAAAAAAAAAACAACTATTGATAATGAGGAAATCTTTTGAAATCATATCCAGTACACTAGGGTCTTTTAAATTCCTATTAGCAATAAATATGCAATTTTCTGATTTCCTAAGGAATTTGAATATTTTAAAAAATAAATAGAACAAGGGGCGGCCAGGTAGCACAGCAAGTGGGAGCACCGGCTCCAGTGTTGAGAAGACCTGGAGATCGAATTCCAGGCTCAGACACTTGGCACCCACCCAGAAACACCTGGCCGTGTAACCTTGAGCAAGTTACTTAACCCCAATTGCTTAGGGGCGGCCAGGTGGCTCAGCGAGTAAGAGTACCGGCTCCAGTGTTGGGACGACCTGGAGATCGAATCCCGGGCTCAGACACTCATCACCACACCCAGAAATAACTGGACGTGTAACCTTGAGCAAGTTACTTAACCCTGATTGCTAAAAAAATAAAAAATAAATTAAGTAGAATGACTCTAACACATACAATTCAGCCCTGCCTAATGGTACTTTCTCTTTGTGTATGTAGATATAGATATATATGGATAACACATAAGAACTAGTAGTAAGCTACTAGACTGTGTGAGAATACTTAATAATGAGGAAAGGATTATAGTATTTAAAGTCTACTTTAAACTGTCACAGCTAAAAACAATACTTTTTAGTAGCTCTTTAGGGAACTTGTCACGTTAGATTTTGTGCTCTAAATTCAGGGGTGGGGAACCAACAGCCTCGAAACCACATATGGCCTTCTAGGTTCTTGGGTGTGACCTTTTGACTAAGTCCAAGTTTTTCAAAACAAACCCTTTTATTAAGAGGAATTTGTTCTGTGAAATTTGGATTCAGTCAGAGGATCTCAGGAGGACATAGGCCTCAAGGCCAGAGGTTCTCTACCCCTGTGTCTACTTATTTGTATATCTGTCCTACACCTCCAACAACAGAGAACGTTCCCTGAGGCTAGGAGAGGTATTTTATTCATCTCATGGTCCCAGTATTTGTTGGGGTTGAATTTTATTGAATTTCTTGAACATATCACATTTTATAGGAAACTTATTCAATGACCAACGCATAATTAGTATATGGGGATAAGGGGAAGTAATGCTACATAAAAGATTAATATAAGCTGTCTTTCACTAATTAAATTCACTTGGGATATTGCCTTATTGGTAAAATTTTTGGAAAATTGAAAAACTGTCTTTAAATGCCACACAGTCACAAAAACTGAATAAAGGAGAATGGTGCCTCTTCATTTCTTGAGAAGAGAAAGCTAATAATGTATGACAGTAATAAGGTAGGGTTTTTAACAGTTTTTTTAACCTTACAAAAAAAAAGATCAACTATGATCTGAAAATGAGTATAAGTAGCACACAGAAAAGAAAGGCAGGAAGCCAAGTAGAAATAGAGAAAGAATGAATGAATTCAAAATTGTAAGTCCCAATGACTTGCTTCCTCAGGCTTGGAATGGGCCAAAATTATGTCAGAGAATTCATGGAAGGTTGGAAAGTTGAATAAAGACACAAAAGAGACAGTATAGAGCCATGTCTTGAAAAAGATCAAAGGAAGTGATGATTTTTGAAATTATTATCATGTCAACTTAACTATTGCCCATCAGACATTTCAAACTTTAGGGCCTAGATGCATCTCAAACTCAATAGATCCAAAATGGAACTCATTATTTTTTTCCCCAAATCCTTCCCTCTCTTATATTTCTGTCAAAGACTCCAGTGACCTTACAATCTACTAGGTTTGTAATCTAATCATCATCTTCAACATCTCACTCTATCCTCAATTCACAAAATCTAAAGAATCACCTAATCTTGGCATTTCTACCTCCACAAGATCCAACTACTTCTCTCAACTCACACTGGTACTGCTACCTTAGCTCAGGCTTTCATCATGTTTCCTCTCCCCATCTCATTTCTCAGTCCTTTCAAAAAGCACAAAACTTACCATGTAACTCTCTTACTTAATCAATGATTTCTCAATGCTTTTGTTTAGCTTTTAAAGCCCTTGGAAACTTGGTTTCATTTCGGCCTCATTGAAAGACATTGCTATACCTTTCTCACTCTGCCAACCAGGTAAATGGATCTTTTCCATGTTCTTTCATGTATCCCCCCGACCCTGACCCTGTGCCTTTGTACTGACTGGCTCACATACTTTGAATTCACTCTTGTCACTTGATAGAATCCCTCTCTTCCTATAAGTTGCAGTACAAGCATCATATTCTGCATGATACCTTTCCTCATTCCTCCAAACGTTAGTGCCCTCCTTCCCAAAGTACCTTATCTTATGTATTTGTAGTTGATTTCATATTCATTCTGTACTTCTACATGTATTCCTTATCTACCCCATTAGAATGTAAATTCTTTGTTAGTAAGGTTTGTTTCATTCTTTGTACCTGTGTTCCCAGCACCTGGGACATGATAACAACTTAAAAATCCTGATTAACTGATTAAAATGCTAGTATTAAATAATAGAATGTCATAGGACTATAGATTTGGAACTGGAAGGATTTTAGAGAAATCTAGTTTGATCTCATTTTATAGATGAGGAGATTGACCCAGAGTGATGGAATCATTTACTCAAGGTCATAGAGCCAGTGGCATCGCAGAAACTCAAATCCATGTTTTATGATTCAAAATATTTTATACTTTCCTATATATCATGATGCTTCTAATTCCCATGAAATATAAATATTCAGAATGCAACAAATATTAATTAAGTGTTAACTACTAGGCTGGGATATATACAAAAATAAATAAGATATAATTCTTCTGCTCAAGGAGTTTGCCATCAACAGAAATGATAATATATTTTTACAAGTTACAGAACCATAACTTATTTATTTCCAACATTGTCTATTACATATTTATTCTTATACACATATTATCATTTCTATTTGATGGTAAACTCCTTGAGGAGAAGAACCATGTCTTCTTTATTTTTGTATCTTACTTAGCCCAGGAGTAAGTACTTAATTAATATTTTTTGCATGTTGAACAAATTTCTCAGTTCATAAATTTCTTAGTTCTCAGTTTCTATCAAGAAATGGTGCTCTATTACTAAAATTGAGGTGAAAATGTTCAGAACTTGACTTGAAATCTCTTCAACAATAAGAGAAATTGAGGCACTGAAATTGTCATTTCCTTATGTCAAAATGATACCCTTACAAGACCAAAGACTAAATTTTAGGGTCCATATTTTCAGTTTATAATTATGATCACTACACTAGGTTTTACCAAGTTTCCTCAAGATTTCTGAATTTTCCATCTATTTGCTCAGTTTACACTTATAACTCTTGCTTCAATACTTTCATTCCATAGAGTGAACTAATAATTATTTTTTCTTTACATTTCCTTAGGCTAGAAACAAATGGTGGTATAAGGTTAAAGGGAGGAAATGATTATTGACAACACTTTTATAAAAATCATTATTTGAAATCAACAGGGAAAATGGGATGTTATAGTGTTTATGTGTAAGGGTCTCATTCTCATGACTGGGATAAATTGTAACCAATGTTCACAGCAGAGAAGAACAAGAAGTAGATTTATTTATTGTAATCCATATATACTTCTATTACCAAATCTATTTCATAATTGGTTTCACCTTGAGTATAAACCCTTATTAAGTTGGATGGGGAGGAGAGACAAGATAGTAATTCACTCAAAAATGATCTAAAGCTTTTCATGGACTGCATGTTCAAACATGATACCTGACCTCAAGGAGCTCACATTCTAATGGAGAAAGTATGTATATAATTATGTACATGGTAGATATATACAGAGTATTTGAATGGTAATCTCAAGAAGACACTAGTGGCTGGTGGGGAGGAGAGGCATGACTAGGAAAGAGTTTCAGCAAAAGATGGAATTTTAGCTAAGACTTTATGGAATCCAGGTAAAGCAAGAGATATTTGTGAATGAGGTAGATCATTCCAGGTATAGGTGACGGCCATTGGAAAGGCACTGAGATGTATTAAAGGGACTGCACATATAGAGCAGTACAGTTGGATTTTTAGAGTATATGGAGGGAAAGTGTAAGAAGCCAGGTTGTACACAACTTTAAATGCTAAACAGAAGTGTTTATAATTTATTCAAGAGGAAATAGGTAGCCACTGGAGTTCATTCAAAGGTGGAGTAGGTTTCCTTGGGGACTTCACTAGAAGTATTCAGGAAGAGATTGTGTCACCATTTATTGGGGATATTGTTGAGGGAATTTGTCTCTGAGCAGGATTTGGAATAGATGGTCCTTAAGGTTCACTTCAGCTTCATTTTGCTTTAGTCAGTGACTGACAATGGATGACTGAGTCCCTTCTATAAACTCCAAGTTCTGTGAAATTTGAACATATTTAGGTCATAGATCATAGACTATTAAAATTGTTAGGGACCTCAGAGATGACTGAGTTCTTTTCCTTCATTTTACAGATAAAGAAACAAAGATCCAGCAAAGTGAAATAAGTTGTTCAATTAAGACACATAATTTGCATATCGAAGCTAATGGCTTGTATGAAGACAAGGCATCTACAGTAGTATGTAGAAATAGCACTGCGGTGGGTATAAAGATATCTGATTTCAAGTATGTTTCTATGTGATTTTAGACAAATCACTTTACCCTTTTGGGGCTTCTGTTTTACCATATATAAATGAAAAGAATGAATCTAATCATCTCTAAGATCCTTTCAGCCTCTACTAACTAATTATACAGGACAAGAAATATATATAGAACCTCTATTAATGTATTTTTACCCTTCAGCAGACAAGAGAATGATATATGTGCCTTATATTTAATTTTAGGTTTGATTTGCATTATCTACGTACAAAGGGTTAATAACAGTAATTCTTGATTTAAAAAATATGCTTTTAGATACACCAAGTTATTTCCTCACAAAAACAGTATGAGGTAGGCAATGCAAGTATTATTCACCCCATTTTACTAGATCTATTTAGAGTCACTCAAAATTAACAGAAGTATTCAAAGTCAACATTAACAATGAAAAAGTTATGTTTACCTTGTAATGAATTAAGAAATAGATATTCATCTTAAGGCAATTTCAATTTTGAGATGATTATTTTGGTTTCTTGTAAGGAAATAGATTGCTTAACCATCTGGGCAGGGATGCATATATTTGTTCTCTCTGGTCAGCTCCAAAAGACCTAATGACTTCAACTGTCACTACAAGGCCTTTTGCATTTGGGCAGGGATGATCTAGTCATTGCACTCACAAACTATCAGACATGGATATGCTTGTATTTTTGTAACATATGTGTACACATACACAGGTAGACATACCATATACCTATCAACTCTCCAGGTTTTATTTTTTCCATATATATACTTTTATGTTTATGTATGTGCACATACATACACACATATGAAAATTCTGTTCCCTTTGTATACATTTTATTTATTGAATATGATTTTTCATCATTTTTCATCACTCTGAATTTTGGCTGAATGAGTGTTTCTACCAGAGCCATGTGGCATCATAGTTTCCTTATAAAATCTACATCAATGCTCAGTCATTTCAAAGGAATAAAATTATGTGAAAGGCCTTTAGCAATCTGCCTCAGGGTTTCAAAACTCACAAATAGATGTCTGCCTACTGAGAACTTGGGGAATATTGTCCCAGATCTGCTGATATAGAATCAGTCATCTGGAACTGGAACGGAACTCAGAGGCTATACGGATGAATCGCATTTTACTGCTAGGGAAACTGAGGACTAGGGAGGTTTAAAAATTTGCCTAAGTTTGCACAAGCAGTAAGCCTCATAGGTGGAATTTGAAACTACATCTTCTGACTTTCAAGTCAATGTTCTTTCCAGTGCATCCTCCTACTTTCCTTACCCAGTCTGTTTTTATTTTTAATAATGGATCCCACTAGGTCAAGAATGATAGAAACTAGGAGGAGGAACCAGCATTTAGTTCTCTGTTTTTCCTTACTTCCTCTTTTTAAAATGCTACTCACCATAGAGGAGCTTAAACATAACTTGGAGAATGCTTTCCTGGAACCCAAATGATGTTCTTTGCGTCTGTTTTATCTGTATCCCACAAAGTTATCCATCTTGATTTGGAACTGTCAAAGTAAATATAAAAATTAGATGGCAACGGCTCATGTTAAACATTTTAAACAGATTTAGAAAAAAAATTATAAATGGAATAGGAAACCAAAATTATAATATGACCATGATTTCTTCCTTAGGAAAAATTAGTCCTACCATTGGAATGAAAGACTTCAGAAGGATAAAAAGACAGCAAAAGGAGCAGCTTTGATATTTCAGCAGGTAATTTTTCCAAGTCAAGACCTCAAGTCAAGTCAAAAAGTATTTATTAAGCATTTAATATGTGCCAATCACTCTGATAATCACTGGGAATACAAATAAAAGCAGAAAAAAAGACAGTCCCTGTCTTCAATAAGCTTATATTCTAATGGCAAAGATACATAAAAAGAAACTAAAAAATTGGGCATAGGTAGAGAAAGTCCAGAGAGTCATGAGAGCTTCCTGGAGAGATGTTCATAATTTCATTGAGCTATATTATACTTTATTCATTTGGTGACTACTATTAGACATAATTACATTGGCTCCACTGGATTCAGTGTTGATGAAACTGTAAGGTTTTGAAGCAGTGTGCAATATTTTCTATTTTCCAAAATTATTTTCCCAAATTTAATATCCTATCTCTCATATCTGTACTTTTGTACAGACTGGCTCCCCACAAGCCTTGATCATACTCAATCCTGAAATTTTGCATATAGAATTTCTGGCTCTAATCAAAATATCACCTCCTTTAAGCAACTTTTATGATGTCTCCAGTTCTTGGTAATCTATCCTCATGTTATCTTATATTTACTTATCTGTGTTTCCGTTGTATCCCCTGGTAGAACAGGAAGTCACTGACAGAAATAATTGTTTCATCTTTGGCACTGATGCCCCAGTACTTAGGATAGTGCCTAGCACACAGTGAGATAGGGATAGCAACTCAATTCATGGTTTTATTGACAAGAGGAATGAGGATCGTGCAGTCTCTGAATATTTTAGTCTTGGAGAGTTGCCTAGTACACTGAGGTTAAGTTACTTGCCAAGGGTCACATAGCCAGTATGAATGGCATTTATTTGTTAAGTTATCTTTATGATAAACACTTTAAAGCAATGAAAATACCAAAAGAATGTTGAAACAGTTCCTGTTCTCAAAGCGCTTATATTCTAATTAGGAGAGACAACACATTTAGGAGCATTCATGTTTATTCATATAAGGTCATGGCAGATGGAAAGGCTAAGTCGTACTCAGGCAGGTAAACTAGCAAAGCAGATGGTCAATGACCTACCAAAAAATATAGCAGGATTAAGTGTTAGAGAGGAGTAGGGTTCTGAGGTATCTCCAGTAGAGGTCAGCTGGCAGTGGTGGGAACCTGGCAGCAGGACAATGAGGACTGATTGGGAAAGGGAGAAGTCCATGATTCCTCTCACTGAAAGAATGCTTGTCTCTCTCCCTGCTGTTCACTGGAGACTTGGGAGGAGGGTCTTGGATTTCTCATCATAGGGCAGTGAAAGTGACTGGTTCTAGGTCATCAATTTGGGGGCCATCAGTCAAGAGGTTAATAAACTGAGGCAAAGGAAGAGTAAGTCCCCAAACCAGTCCTTTATCCACTGTATTGTACTGTTTCTCACTACAATAAGCAGGTAATAGATACTTTACAAATATTTGTTGAATTGAATAAGAGGTTTTCTTTTTCAAAAAAGGTTTTTTGTTGATAGCTTTATTTTTAAGATCACCCTAGTTAGTTTTTTGTTGATAGCTTTGTTTTTAAGATCATCCTAGTTTGTCCATCATTCTTCTGCTTCCCTTTGTAGAAAGCCACCCCATATAAGAATAACATTTTATTTTTTAAATTTTTGACAATATTTTATTTTTTCTAATTACATGTAAAAATTTTTAACATTCATTTTTCAAAATTTTGAGTTCTAAATACTCTCTCTCTACTTCCCCTCTCACTTCTTTGAGAAGGCAAGTAATTTGATATGTGTTATACATGTTCAGTTATGCAAAACCTATTTCCATAGTAATCATGTTGTGAAAGAAAACATGGATAAAAAAATAAGAAAAATAAAGAATAAAAAGTATGCTTCAATCTGCATTCAGACTCCATCATTCTTTCTCTGAAGATGGATAGCATTTTTCATCATGAGTCCTTTGGAACTGTCTTACATAGTTATCCTCAGAATAGCTAAGTCATTCACAGTTGATCATTGTACAACATTGCTGTATAACAGAGGGTATGAAACTATAAAAAAAAATATAGTGATAATGATGATAATGTGTACTGAGGTTCAACGTCTATTTTTCTCACATCATAATCAAGAGCTCTGGGGAGTGGGACTATCATAAACTGACTCACAGGGCAGGGAGTTGCTGACCACTTGGCCACTACTTCAAATACATGAAGTATGCTCACATCATTTGTTGACTGGCAAGATAAGAAGTGTCTGCTGTTGGTTTTCATGGTCAGCAGTGGATCTTTCAGGTGACCAGGAAGAAGCATGGCAATAGCAAAAGGCTCACCATCTCTTCATCTTCAGTCAGATGAGAATAAAACTTCATGTCCAGGAAATAGGATACAATGTGCAGGTCCTATCTTGTAAATGCCATAGCTTAGTTCCAATTTATTAACATTCAGGACATGATGTTGGGTCTGTTGTATTCATATATGATTATCAAGTAACAATTGACTTTTAATTAAATATGCCCTGATATCTGGACATATTTGAAGGAAGATAAGACAAGCAAAAAGATAAGAAAAATCTTAGACCATATTCTTGTTACCCAAAAGAAGGAGAGCAAGAAAGCATCAAGGACTATTGACCCCTATGCCTACTTTCACATCTCTACAATTTTTTTAAGGAAATAGTCTATATTTACATCAAGGTCATCTTTGGTAAAGGTATTTGCAGGAATAGGCAGGTTTTCATGGGTAATATTTGGCAGTATACTATGTCATTACAATCACACAATTGACTGAGATATGTACTGAATACAATGTCTTACTTTTTGACTATAAAATAGGATTGGATTAAGCTGAGTGAAACTCAGTCACAAAGATTTCAATAGCAAGAATGCATTTCTTGTGCATATGTCAAAATTAGACAGTATTCTTGAAAGATATAACAAGATATAGGGAACCATTGCCAGTCATCCTGACCTATGTCTTGTCACTGAACTGCAATGACTTGAGCACAGAGTAAGGCTGTTGACTTTGCACAGCTCTGCCTCACTTAAATCCAATTCACTTGTGAATCAAGACATCATCTTCCTGATGTCATTGATTCTCTTTGAGAACAAAGGACAAACAACAACAGCAACAATAAAATGAAAACTTTTCAATGACCCTCTGATCATAAATACCTAATGAAGCATTAAAAAAGTGTTATGTTGTGTTTGCCAGAAGTGTTCCCCACTGTCATGGAGGATAGACCCCTCACAGAATGGAAGTCAAGGAGGGATTCTCTGACCAAGGTACTTTAAAGGTCCTTGTTTGCTGAAGATTATGTGTTGATTAGATCAAACCCCAGAACATAGCAGAGGCTGTGAAATAAGATCCATAGTCACCTTAAAGGGCCTGGACTAAATATCCACAAAGGAAAAAAACAAGCAAATGAAAAATGCTTAATACCCAGTGTATGGTAAGCAGTAGAATGGAAAACAAATAGAGCTTCATTGTGTTTCTTTTTTGTGTTTCTGTCAATGTGTGTCTGTGTCCATGTGCATAAATGCATATGTCTGTATCTTGAACAGACACTCTAAATGAACAATTAGTTGGTCACAAAGGATCAGAAACAGGAGGAGGAGAGGGAAACTTTGGAAACTACAAATTTCTTTTACTGACCTCAAGGCAGGTAGGTGGTACAGGGGATGGACCTGGAGTCAGGAAGATACAAGTTCAAATCCAATTTTAAATACTTAGCAGCTGTATGACCCAGGTCAGGTCACTTTAACTCTCTGTACATCAGTCTCCTCAATTGTAAAATGGGAATAATAGCTCTTACCTTCCAGGGTTGTTGTGAGAATCAAAGGAGCTAACATTTATAAAGAGCTTTTCAAAATTTAAAGTGCGATATAAATGCTAACTTTTCAGTAATTTAAATCTAGACTAAAAATAACCAACTTCACAACTATAAGATGACAGAGATGTGGATAAAATATAGTTTTCCTGAAAAAAAGCTGGAGTTCTTAGTGGATTGCAAACTCACTATGAGTCAACAGTAATATGACCCCTCAAAACACTATGTTATCCCTTGGGCTATAAAGTGAAGCATAATTTACAAGAATAAGAAAGTGTCCATTCTATGAAAGTCTATACTAGTCAGACCACATATGGAATATAATCCTCAGTTCTGGGTGCCACTGTTTGAGGAAAAAATATTGGTAAGCCGAAAAGAGTACAGAGAAGGACAGTGAGGACAATGAAGGACCTCTTGAGTACATGTCGTAAGGGGATCAGTTGACGGAATTGCAAATGTTTAGTCTGATAGAAAAAGGAGTATTAGAGGGTGCACACTGTCTTTGCTAAAATATTTGAAGAGCTTTCACATCAAAGAGAGATTAAACTTGTTCTATTGGAACTTATTTTGTAGAATTGTCTTCAGAGCTATTTTACATCACAGTAGAAAAATAATTTTATTAGTTCATAACCATAATTTACCTTTTTATTCAGCACTATGTTATCCTACTTGATGTATCACTATGTGCAACAGAGTTAGCGTGAAATAAATTTGGGGTGTTTCAAAAATCGAATCGGCCATCAAATGATGAATCTATGCTACCATTGAGGAGATCTCAAAGAATGTTGAACATTCTTTGAGAGCAATTCCAAAAGAAAAGACCTAAATTTGTTTGAGTAATGATAGTATCATTGGAATAAGTGAAGAGCTTCCCAAAGTGACTACTTTGAGAGGATCAACTTTCATTTGGATGTATAAATTAAAGTATGTTTGCTTAAAAAGAAATCACTTTAGGGTTCACCCTTTATATAAGCCACAGGCACTAAAATGCCATATTAAAGTTGTTTTTAATCATAAAGCAAAATTTCATTATCATGTGCCTCAATATAGGTTACTTTAACTAAATGGACAGCCAAAACACAGCACCTACACACTCAGTATAATCTCATACTATGGAAAACCTTTGTAGGTGAAACAAAATATTACCAGAAAAGTCCATAATAAAAAGGAGCCTTAATAGCAAAGTGTGACGGCCCACAAAAATAATGTGTTTTCCTGATCTGGTTATAACAAATTCTCATGATGAATAACTGTGGTCAACAAATGCTTTTCCTGTAGTCCTTGTCCATGTAACAGTCACTCTTTATAATTAAAATGTCTGCTAGGATGCCATTTCCAGAGTAGGTGATGAGCTGATCTGCACTCATCTCCTCTTGGGAGGCCTCTACCTTTCATTATCTTCTTTGAAAATAGCACACTATCAGATATGCTCATTAGGGAGTGTTCCATAATGATTTTTTGTTATTGTCAATCAGCAATTACCCACTCTGCTCTCTTTCTCCCATCAAGAAAAGTCCTCCTAAATCACCCATCAAAACCAAACAACATACAAAAAGATGAAGGGGCTTGGAGAAACAGTGAGAGGGGGCATGAACATGACACCTCCCGATTCCTTACTAGGTTCATAGTGTCACTTTTTACTTGTTAATTTAACATAGACTATGTTTAAATAAAGATGCCTGGGTTTGGAGGCAGAGGACCTAGATTTGATCCTGGCTCTGCCATTTACTACCTATGTCTCAGACCTTCAATTTTCTCATCTGAAAAATTAGGGAGTTAGATTACAATATCCCCAAGATTTCCTTTAAATTAAAATCTATAATCTATAATCATGAAGGGTTTTTTTTAATTTTTAAGAGAGCAGTCCTGAGATTTAAAACTGTCTTATTTGTTTCAAAATAAAATATTCTGCCATATCTAAAGTGAGAAGGCTTTCTATTCAAAGTCTCATGACTTCAATTTAGCTTATCTTTACCACCTCCATGTTTGGTGAACAATCAATAGAGATGAAAAGAAATTTGTTTTGTTTTGTTTCACAAATAGTTCAGTATGTCTTGGAAATATGTATGTCAAGATGACATGATATTTGTTTTTATGTGCAATGGAAAACAGCTTTGAAAAAATAATTGTAAACCATAAATGATGTGATGGTTTTGTGATTCTCCCTTTCCTGAGTAATAATTATTTACATGATTTTCAATGTATATTTCAATGTCTTTTTCGAGGGGGGAGGGGACATTCTTCAGGGAAGTTGTGGTGTTTATTTGTTTTTGCTGTTTTCTATATTATATAATTGTAATCATAGAATTTGGAGAAAAGCTCTACATTAGAGTCATCCAGGTCAATCAAATTTCCCAGAGAAGCTAAGGAAAGGAGTGTAGTTGCCCACTTGAGCCAGTATAGGTGAACCAGGAGAACAGCATAGAATCATAGAATCAAGTATAAGTGACTCATTTATTGCAGGATCTGTTTTCCAGTTTAGAGAGCTTTGTAGGTAGGCTAATAGTTATGGACAATTTTTGAACTGAAAAAGAACAGAGACAATGTCAGCAAAGGAGGAAGAGGGGGAACCTTTTATAGAAATGCTCTAATAAAATGGTACTCACTAGTGGCTATATGAGCAATAGTGAGCCTGAGCCTAGACACTATCTGATGTCTTTGGGAAAGAAAACTGACAACTGAGTAGTAATGCTGCCTTGGTAAGTTACTAGTAATCAAGATCAATACCAGCCACACATGTGAACAAGACAGGGATGAACCAAGGTCTGCTCATCCTGAAGCATCTATTTCTCTTCTTGTCACTGCCTATCTTTTCAGCAATTCAATTTAGTGAGTATTTATTAATTATGTGTTCTCAGCATCATGTGGGATACTAAGGAAGAAATGATGTTTGTAAAGGACCTGACCTTTGACATCATAGGATTTGCAGTTTGCTAGAGGGATTTCACACAGAGGGAAACAATGCAATACAAAGCAATACAGTATAAGTTGATACAGAGGTCAGTGTGGCATATTGGATAGTGGAGAACTGGTCTCAGAGCAAGGAGCTCTGAGTACAAATTTTTCCTCTAACACATACTGAATGTGAGGCCCCTGGAAAGTCACTAAAAGACTTAGAAGCCCAGACATAGATTGCAGGGCCACTACCAATCTACATTAGTCAAAGGAGTCTCCTTACTGGAAATTTCCAAGCTCAGTGAAATCACAGGACTGGTACCCAACCCAACCTCCAACAAAGTTCAAATGAGGATTAATAAAAATAAAATAAATATTATATGATGCCCCAAAGCATAAAGAATACATCTCTGAGGGGTGGCCAGGTGGCTCAGTGAGTAAGAGCTCCGGCTCCAGTGTCGGGATAACCTGGGGATCAAATCTGGGCTCAGATGCTTAGCACCACACCCAGAAATAACTGGCCATGTAACCTTGAGCAAGGTACTAACCCCCGATTGCTTAAAAAAAAATCCATCTCCTAAAGAAAGCAGGACAGAGATCAAGGAAAGTTTCCTGGATGGGGCATTTGACTTAGATTTTAAAGGACGGATTAGAATTCAAGGGGCATTGGGAAGAGTCTAGGTGAAGGGATGGAGGGAGAAAACTGCAAGGTCTGGAAGAGATTCAGAGAGCAGCCAAGTTTGGCTCAACTGCATGGTACACATAAGAAACGAGTGTGAAATATGACTGGAAAGCTAGGACACTGTCATATTGTGGAGAGTCTTGAATGCAAGGCTATGGAAAATGCAGTTAAGTTCCATAGTGGATAGAATTTTAGACATGGAGTCAGGAAGATCTGAGTTCAGACACATCTTAAATGCAGATACTAGCTCTGTGAACCTGGGCAAATCATTCAATCACTGTTGGCCTCAGTTCACTTTGTCAACTTTGAAATGCTATATAAATGACAGTTGTTGTTCACTCAGGATACAATAAGGATGCACCAAATTGGTTTTGAACAGAAGAGTCCCTTGACTAAGGAAGTCTGGACGCCATGCACAGGATGATGGGGAGGGGTAAGAGTGAGGAATGTTAGGAAAACAATCTCATAGTATAAATAGGTAGAAATGAGTGCCTGTATTAAGGTAGTGCCTATAGTAATTGAGAGGATGTGATGAATATAGGAGATATCATGGAGTTAAAATCAACAGGGCTTTGGGAAATAGGTTAGGAAATAATAGGTAGCATTTATATAGTGCTTTAAGGTTTGCAAAGTGCTTTATATATATTCCTGATTTGATCCTCACAATAACCCTATGAGACAGCATTTATTATTATAATTGTCAAATTATCCCCTCTAGCATCCCTACTTTCTCACTTATCTTCAATCTCTACCTAGCTACTGGCTGCTCCTCTGCTGACTGCAAATATGGCCATGCCTTTCTCATTTTCAAAAACCCTTCATTTGATAGATGCATCCCTGCCTACCTATTATCCTATATCTCTTCTCCCTTGCAAAACAAAACTCCTTGAGAAGGATCTGACTTCACCATTCAACTGAAACAGTTTTCTCCTAACTTATCCATGATTTCTTTACTTGCCAAAGTGGATGGTCTTTTCTCAATCTTCACTCTTCTTGAGTGAACTGCTTTTCACACTGTCAATTGCCCTTTTCTCCTTGATATTCTTTTCTATGTTTTTGTGATTCTGTTTTCTCTTGATTCTCTTCCACCTATCTGATTGCTCCTTCTTGGTCTCCTTTCCTGGATCTCCATCCAGGTCCCATACACTAACTGTAGGTATATCCTTTACTTGGTGATCTAATCAGCTTCAATGTATTGGAGTTTTAGCATCCTTTGTTTCCTTTTCTTTCATTCTGCCATTTTCATTGCAGGACGAGAAGGAATATGCATAGAACTGAAAACTGAGGTGAATGAAAAGTCTGAGAGACATAGTTTCTGGGTAACTAGTAATCAGTTTATTAACTACAGGTAGTTATCAATCAATAAATTGAGGTCAATGGTTCTCTCAGAAAACAAAGGTAAATCTTGGAGACCTTCAAATGGTTAAATACATTTGGAAAATGGGTTGTCCCTGACAGGTGGAAATCAACTCTGGTTAACAATTAATGGGAGAATGAATAAATGAGAGGTGAAATTATTCTAATGAAGGGCTAGAGGATGTGATGTGATCATGTCAGCTCTCGGATAAAGAGACTCATCTCTACCCAGACCACCCCCAGCAATCTAGACAAAGGAATCCATCTCTACCCAGACCACTTAAGTAGTTGAACAATAGGCCAGAATTGACTCAGATTAGATTTTCTTTACCCTTTAATCAGAAATAAACTCTCCCAGATGGGTGGGGCCTCACACTAAATTGAGCAGAATGTCTCATTGTCAGCCCTGTCCTTCACAAGGAAGAGAAAAAAAATAGGTTGTGTATATAAAAGTGGTTAGCAATATAATAAGAAAATTATTTGTTCTCAAGACCATTTTATAATTTTCATTTTTTTGCTATGGTTGAAGAATTAATTACACAGTATCCAATCTAGTGGTGAGGGATTCAATTATCATCTTTGTGCAGATGATTCTCAGATCTATTTGTCCAGTCTTAACCTTTCTCCTAACCTCCAGGCTCACATGTCCAAATACCTATTAGATATCTCAAAGTGGATGCCTTGTAGACTTTTTAAACTGAATATATCCAAAATTGATCTGTTTTTCTCCAAAGTCTTCCCTCTTCCTAACTTTCCCATTGCTTTTGAGGGGTTCACCATCCTCCCAACCATCTGGGTTCATAACCTAACATCTTTGACTCTTCACTTTTTCTCACCTCCACCCCACCCATGTGCATGGCCTCCAAACTTCCTTAGTCAAGTCACTCTTCTGTTCAAAACCAATTTGATGCCTCCCCATGGACACCATAAGGAAATGTTATGAAGTATTCAATTATGAAACATTCAGGGAAATTTAATTCTCTGAGATACTTCAGTGCCTGGACTTGGCACAGTCCTGAATAACTTAGTGAGCTAAAATGAATGCTGAAAAATCACTTGATATATAACTCAGTAGTAATTTTGAAGGAAACAAATCTATTTTGAACATATTTTATAAGCTCACTCCGAATTTACAAATTAGCTTTCTCTTTTTTTCTTTTTTTCATTTATTAAATTAAATATTGAATCTCCATCTCCCACATACAAAAGAGAAGGATGTCTTTCCATAGCATTTTGCATCAAAAAAAAATAATAATACTGCCGATCTTCTCTTCTAATTTCAATTGTTTAAGTGTTAACCTGTTACACTAATACCTGGACCCCAAGCATTAGCATGCTTACTTTGTCCTGGGCAAAGAAAGGAGTTAGTTACTGTTTTTCTCTGTTACAACCCCATTCCTGTATCCCAGCTGATCCTTGATCCTGTTGCAACTAAAATGTTGCAACACAACTCTAGTAGAAAACCAAGAAGTGGAACTCAGAAAAACTTTCCTTCCTCACTACCTGGCCCTAAAGAAAAATGTTTTATCCT
Organism: Petaurus breviceps papuanus; assembly: GCF_028583685.1. Classification (NCBI taxonomy): domain Eukaryota; kingdom Metazoa; phylum Chordata; class Mammalia; order Diprotodontia; family Petauridae; genus Petaurus; species Petaurus breviceps. The sequence goes on from NW_027186304.1 coordinate 89,387,705, forward strand.
CCTTGGCTCAAAGGGGAGTAATGGATTGATTAGAAAAGAGCCTTAGATGATATAGAACATTCAGAATTGTGCTGTTTCTTCACAGGACCTACATTTGTATTTAAAAAATGAAACTTAAGACTCCTTTTCATTGGATTTGTTGGGAAAAATTGTATTAATTGTGGGCCTAACTTCATCTGCCTCACAGATCTCCACAATAGCAATCTGTAGAGTGGTGTCAGCTTTCACCAAACTGGCATTTGAAGGAGGAAAAAATTCAAACATGTTTAACTGGCAATTGATGCAATAGAAACAGCATTAAGGAATAAGTATAATAGTGCATTAATTATCATTAATTATGAAATAATGACACAGCTATCAAATTAATCAAGGCTTGATTTAGAATTTCAAAATGGACCCACATTTGAGAGGACTGTGGTAGCAATTAATGTATCAATCTATTTAGAACTGTGATTGATTAACACTTTTCAAAAAACATATAGCAAATGGCTATGCTAATTAAGGGAAATCAGGCTCTGTTCACAGAGCTTCTTTTAATACTTAAATATTCCACATTTATAAACAGATTTTTCCCCTTCTACCCATGTCTAAATGGATTTTATATTCTATGGATAGTAAAATGTTTAAGACTGACAAAATCGCCATAGTCTGTAACCTCTATTGGAAAAGGCTTTGATTACAGTAAAATTACACAAAAATGTGTCATTAAAAGGCATTGGACAGACATAAAATCTAACCTTTTGAGCTGAAGAATACTTAATATTCTCTTCATGATCATGCAAGGGGAAATTCTTTGCTATGGAATAGCTATTTTCCTGTTAAGCAGGCTATTTCATCAATGATTTATTCCTGAGATGTAATAGGTCGTTTAAAATGGTGGTTTAAAAGTTAGGCCTTTTTGTTTAATTTTCTCACAGACAGTTGGTAATTATCATGGTCCTGTAGTTTCTCTGGAATGCTGTGGAGGGTCAAATGCCAATGAAACCCTGCTTTATAGGGTAATTAAGACAGTCGACATGGTTATTAAATACATCATGCTAAACTAAACTGGAATGCTGTGAAATAAAATCCAAAATCATAAATAAAACTTGGGTATTCTAGCAAAAGGGTATCATAGGGGGAGGGGGTGTTAGAGAGAGAAAATGAGTTTTATTCCTTTGGAATTATAGTAAACAGGTCTCCCCAAACTATACTTGTTAAAATGGATCTCCTGAAATACTTAAGACTTGCTAACTGCCTCTTGAAACATGAAAAAAACAGCAATATAATAATAACAACAATTAGTTTTTATGTAGCTCTTTTAGGTTTACAAAGCGTTTTACTGATACTATCCCATTTGAGTCTTACAACAACCTCGTGATGTAGAAGCTATTATCCCCATTTTGCAGATGAAGAAACTGAGACTAAGATGACTTTGCCAAGGGTCACATAACTAGTATGTGTCTGAGGCAGAATTTGAACTTAAGTCTTCCTGACTCCAGGTCTAGGACTCTATCCACTGTATGACCTAATACTTCTCTAGGTGCATTTGCTCCCAGTATACCCAAGATATTTTTTGGTAAATAAATCCATCATAATTCCTGCAGAATTCTTTAAAAAAATCAATGGTTCCTTATGCATTGTTAATTATGAGGCATCATGTGCCTAAAAGTCAGACCTAAAATAGAAGTAGTCAATTAGAGAATGCAGAAACTGTTTGAAACTATTATCAGACTTTCCAATTTTGCATCATCCCCTGTGCACATATGGCTATTTGCACATCCTATATCAATAACCTGTACTAACCCCTGAAGTAAGTTGCTGTAACACTACTGCTTAAAAGTAACTGGAAACCAAGATATTTCAAGGATTGTTGATGTTGATAAATCTAAGCAGTGTTGATAGGTAAATATTGCTATCCGTAATGACATCAAGCTTCCCCAAAATGTGTAGCTGTCTTGTGGCTACATGTTTTTCAAACCAGAAAGCTGAAGGCTAAGGTAATTTAATTTCTTCCAAGAAATTTTCGATAAGCATACAAAAATGGCGGCAAGAGGACTCCGTGAAATGAGAACAGCATCAAATAAAATCCCTAAGACTTATAATATGCTTTGTACAGAAGATTTGAAACCATTCTCCCCTTGAGTATAGCTTGGAAGCCCATGTACTCTATGCATATTTACAGGCAAATTCATAGGAAAAGGAAAAGGACCAGCCTTAAATAGGGGAAATAAATATTTCCAATTCTAGCTGTAAAACTGGAAGCCAAAATGTGTAGTTGACAGGCACTGAGCCAGTTGACTTCAGATCACTAGCCTTTCCTTCGGATCAGTCTTCCTATTTCCACATGGAACACATTTTAAGTTAACAATGTGTAGTTTGGCAAAGGGATTGTTTTTCTTTGGCATGAAGCCGTTGTCTCGTTTTTTTTTTTTAATGTATTTTCTGCCTGCTTATATATACAATGCCTGTCGACATTCTTTTTGAACTTTAAAAACAGTTGTTACATCAAAAAAGTTTGAGACAATTACATGCTGACTATTTTTTTTTAATGTGAAAAACATTTACTATAGCCATATGCTGGTGAGCATACCTGTTCCAGTTCTGAATATTTACTTAAATATACTTTTAAAAATATATCAAATGCTAACTTAATATATCAAATACCCTTAGAAAATGAAATAAGCCTCATATATAGTGGCTGTTTAAATTTCAGTTGATAAGTATTTTCCCAGGGGTTATCAACCATGAGTCTGATTATTTCTTCCCCCACCCTCTTTCCATCAGGATATTAAATTTGAGTCATTTTATCTATCATGTGTTAATAGCACTGAAAACAGTACTCATTCAAACATTTGCAGTCGATTTGACCATTCCTGGCTCTTGCCTCCGAAAACTCAGAGAAGCTGAGATGCAAATTTTTCAGACATTGGTTCCACATGAAATGGGACAGACTGCTGCACCAGCTACTGTTGTGAGACCAGATAGAGCAACTGCTGCCTACACATAAAGAGAACCATTAAGGGGGGAGTTGTTTATTTCTGCTTCTGCAGAAATCATAAACACCAGCCATGAGCTTGACAGCACAAGCTGTGCCGCAGTAAATTCTAGTACTTTGCTGGCCATTCTTAGCTGCCCAGTAAAAGTTACTGTAGCTAAGTCCCATATACATTTCATGAAATAATCCTACTCAAAAGATGGTATCATATTCATGCACAGCAGGGTGTGCAAATGCCCATAAATCAAATGTAGAATCTGAACTATCTATAAAAAAAAAAAATCTGTGCAAATTTAAGCATGATCCTTTTGCCAAACAATAGGCCTTCATATGCTCTGCAGCTTAACAGACACCAAGGAATTTTGTTTGGAAGTGATAGCTACTGTCTATGTAATATTTAGAACCTATTCATGGAGCATCTGGCAGAAAATAAAAGGGTTTCCTCCTCTAACATATGCTAAAGAAGGATGTGGTCCTGTGCCGACTCCTCCTCTTCTGATTTTTTGCAAATAGCACAACATAAGAGACGGTTGTTTCTGGCTGCCCTGCTGCCTGTCATGGCTGTCAAGTGAAATCCCATGAATTATTGCTCTTCCAGATGTAAGAGATTTTCAGGCTGCCTTAAACTGCCTGTGGTTTGTGGTACTGGATAGGAGAGAAACGAGATTAAACTTCATCTCATCAGTGCAATCTGAAAAGATCACACAGAGGACTAATAATCACGGCTTTTTCATTCCGGAGCCAGACTTGAGAGCTGTGTGTTTTTGTTTCAGGGTGATGTCACATTAAGCTTGTTGGAAGACAGTGATTAAGGTCAAACAATATTTGAGGAAGATCAAAAATAAAAAAAAAATCAACTGGAGACTGCTGGTTACTTTTTGCATTTGCTTTAAAGGCAGAGGGCTTACAATTTTTCTGTAGCTGAAAAAATACAGAATGTGAATTTGATCTTATAATTCAAAATTTTCAACACTTCTTAACATGAGGTTAATATGAGAAAAATGAGAAAATATTCCCATAAAATTGTGATGTGACCATTTCATTGTCTTCCAGAGAATATGTTCATCATCATCATCAATGAAAAAATATCATATTTCTTTTCTGTTATTCTATAAAGGTCAAATTCAGAAGTCTCAAATTATGTGTGATCCTAACAGTATTTCATATATAGTTAAGAAATATTCATTGTAAAAAGTAGGCACTAAGAGTAGGGTTTTCTAGTTGGTAAAGTTTTCTCAGCACAGTATTTCAGCTCAAATGTGTTCAGCTCAAAAGCTGTTTTCTTTTTGGAGTTTGCTGCTATAGCCTTACATAAGTTAGTAAATATCAGCAGATACAACCATCCTAGGTACCAGCATTTAACTACAGGTTTTCATAACTGCTTCCAGAATGGCTCAGAAAATAAATCATAACCACTTCCATTATATACTGTTTGAGTCCTGAGGGAGAAAACTTAAAGAACTCATTACATTTCCACTCCCTTTGATCAAAAACAATACAGAACACCTGGAAATTATAATTTTCAATAAGAGTTGTGACACAATCTAGCATAATGCTTAAAACCCTAAGCATCCAAATATGGTTTCTGTTAGAGTTTATCATTTATGGCATCAAGACAAGGTGAGTAGCTTTCTGCTCCAGCCCTATTAGCAAAATATTAATTATGGATCAGGAAAATATGGTATTTAAGAAACACCTGGAAATAATTGACAAATGTATGTGTCTTAGATCAGAACGTAATTGTCCTGATTCAACCTGCATAACTTTTTTTTTCCCCTGAAACTGACGTAGCTTGTTTAAGTAATGGTTTTGGCTACCAGATGTAAAACCTCCCAGGCTACCTTCGTTTTTCCATTTCAGCTGAGGCACCTCACAAAGGTTCACTAATGTGCGGAGATCCCAGCAAAATCGTGATGAAAACCACAGGTACAAACGTCTGTGAGGGGCTCACATGAAAGCATTTATGGCTTTTCATGCATGTGTATTAAACCATAGTGGAAAAGAGCCCTTCATTGGAAATGCATTAATTATTTGACACTGGTTTTCCTCAAAGTCATTTTTTACTATGGGATGCAAGTAAAAGATTACAGCTGAAAAAATGATCATCATACTTGAGGGAGGCTCACAGAGTCTTTTCTTAGGTTCTGTGTGAAGTTGTCTTGAACTGAAACCTCTGCTCCTTAAGGATTAAGGGATTGAAAAGCAAAGACTCAAGCTGCTGTAATTTAAACCCAGTGATTCCCGAGCACAAAGTACAAAATGGACTTGGCCAATCTGTTTCTTTGCTAGTTTGGCAAAGAAATAATTTTACCTTTTGAAAGTTTGGTACTATTAACATTCCAAAGGTGTTATTATCTTTAAAGCTTTTCCCTCCCCTCCCCCCAACCTCCTCCTCATGGCTCATAACGTGAGATCAGAGCCTGTTTAACACCATAGATGTGGACGTGGTTTCAGATGACAATTTAGTACATCTCTGAAAATATCTATATATGTGATATGTAGATAGATTTTGAAGACAAATTCATTGCTGAATGCCAGGGGAAGAGGATTTTCCTATTCACAAAGATATCTCATTCCCAATAAATTTACAGAAAAATCGGGAGTTGTAGTTTTACCTTCGTCTCTGGTTCATAATTATTAGAGCCCCCAAAAGTTTCAGTCCAATCTGATGGGGTCCTAAAGGCTCTAGGCATAATAAGAAATATCATTTTACCAAGAATTAGTATATTCTTTGGGGCAGAGCAAAAGCAGTTAATTACTTGGATACTAAATAAAAGTTGTGAGCTTTTATAACAAAAAAAAATGAATCGATATACATTTCAATAATTTTGTGAGATGGCATGAATTTTTTTCCTATTATTTAAAAAACTGACACAAGAAAATGGTAAATCATTCCATTCTAAATGTTTTAAAACTTATTTGGCCTGTTAATGCTGGAAACAAATCATCATGATCACAAATAGTGTTTTGGGTAAAACTCGAGGCCATTAAATGTTACTACTCAACACTAAAGTTTGGGTTTCAAGATTTCAGGCTATTTCCAGAAGGAATCACAGAATCATATAATCTCAGAGTTAGAAGGGCCTTCAAAGCATGAGTAAGTTTGTGTGTATATGTGTGTATGTGTGTGCATTTCTAGATCTATGATTTCATTGGTGTAGGAAACTTCCATGAGGACTTCCTCTGACAGTGTAGATTGGTACTTTCCTTGGAACTTATAACCTTAGAGAGTTGTGTGTTCACTGAGGCTAAGTGACTTGTCCAGGATCAAATAACCAATATGTGCCAGAGGTGAGATCCGAACTAAACCCTCCCTGACTTTGAGGGTGGCTCTTCATCTACGACATGATATTTTCTCTCCAAGGTTATCTAATTCAACATAAACCTAAAACCCAAATCCCCTCTACAACATCCATGAAAGTGGCTAGCCAGTCTCTCATTCTTTCAATAAGCAAATTTTCATTAAGTAGGCACTCTTCCAGATTCTGGGCATACAAAGATAGTATATCTGACAATATAATAACAAGTAAAGATATATATACATATATATATATCCATATCTATATGGCTAGACATAAGCAGAGGTCGATTAGATAGATAGATAGATAGATAGATAGATAGATAGATAGATAGATAGA
>NW_027186304.1:89394329-89405940 GCF_028583685.1 Petaurus breviceps papuanus
ATAGATAGATAGATAGATAGATAGACAGACAGACAGATAGCTATGATTTGATGGAAAGTAAGATAAGGACAAAGGAGAAGTCCAGGCCAAAAGCTAAGGGAAAGCCTTCACTTATGTATCTCCTGTGTCAGAAAACTCAATACTTCCTGAGGCAGCCCATTTCTCTACTGGACAACATTAATTATTAGGAAACTTTTCCTTAAAACAGAATCTCTATTATTGCTTCCACTAATTGGTCTTCATTATGACCTCTGGAAAAGCAAGCAAAATAAATCAATAATAGTCATTGCATAACACTTTGAGGCGTACAAAGTACTTTAGCTATATTATGGATGAACTTCACAGCAAGGCTGTGAGTTAGGTGCCACAGCTATTATCTTAATCCCTGTTTTATAAGGAGCAAACTGGTGAGCTAAGAAACTGTATTTGCCTGTGACACACAGTTTAGTAATCATCAAAGGGTAGGTTTGAAGCCAAATCTTTCCTGACTCTAAAACTCCTTCTATCCATATTCCATTGCCTCTCTAATCCCATTTCAATATCTCCTCCACCTTCCATATCCAAATAATTGTCAAGTCCTATCTATTCTACCTCCAGAGCATCCTTTACATTCATCCCATTTCTCTCCACTTGCATAAACACTACTCTAGTAAAAATCCCTCATCATTTCTTACTTGGATTGTTATAATATTTATTATCTTACTAATTAATAAATTCCAGTTGATTCCCCTTCTTTCAATCTCTCTATTCTCCAAAACACCCTCCTTACAAGTAGAAAATTGATACTCCTACAACATAAGTCTAAAATATCATTCTTCTACTTAATTAGCTTTATGGACTCCATAATGCCTCTGGGATAAAACATAAATTCCTCTGTTTATCATTTAGTGCCCTTCCCAAACGGAGGGGCTACACTTCAATTGGGGAATCACTGAACAAGTTATGACACAGGAAGGTGATAGAATATTATTGTGCTATAAGAAATGATGGAGAAATCTGAGAACACTTGTCTGAACGAATACTGAGTGAAATAAGAAGAATCAGGAGGAAAATGTAGATACTAACAATAATATCGTAAAGACAATTAACTTTGAAAAGTCTTAGGACTACAGTCAATACAATGACCAACCATGATTCCTGGGGACTCATGATGAAACAGGATATTCACTTCCTGATGCAGAGGTGATGGAGTCAGACTGCAGATGGAGACATATTTTTTGAATATGGTCAATCTGGGAATTTATTTTGGCCATCTATATTTTTAACAGGTGATTTTGCTTTTCTTGCTTTCTCATTGGGGCAGGGGTGGTATAAGAAGAGATGAGAGGAAAAGAAAGTAGATATAAATTTTTTTAATTTAAATAAAAAATAAAGTAATACTCTTCATAATGGAGTTCTAATCTACCCTTCCAGGTTCATTCTAGACATCACTCATCTCATACATTCAACATTCCAGTCAAACTGGCCAGTGTCAAAATGCTGCTCTCTCTACATGTGATTTTTTAATCTCCTACTCCCAACCACAGATTGTCACCCATTTGCCTTCTCATCTCTGCTTCTTAGAACTGTTATCTCCTATTGAAGCTAAGATCAAGTGCAACCTCCTACCAAAGGCCTCCTATCAAATAATTTTTCCAATTGTTAGTACCATCCTTCATCCCACAAAAAAAAAATTTACTCTGTATTTATCTTGACCATGTTTTGGAGTTTCCTATCAGTGTAAATGTTCTATCCAGCTTTTCTCCATAGCTGAATATAAATTTCTTGACAGAAGAGACAATTTTCATCCTGGTATGTGGTAGACACTTCATGAAGACTTATCGACTTGAATTGAATTAAGTTGAATTGAATTTCAATACTTGAAGAGAGTAGTCAGGTCCTTTGAAGTCTTTTCTTCTCCAAACTAACCATTCTAAGTTCCTTTAAACAATCCTTATGGGACATGGTTGTGAGTTCCACACAAGGAATTGTGTGATTAATATAATCAAACCATGGAAGACATTGTCTTTGTAGGAATCCATTTTAAAAAGGCACTTATAAATTCCATCCAATCCTCTAACAAACATTGTTGAAACCAATGTTGAAATTTTAAAAAATCTTCATAAAATCCTTTTGGTTCAATCCCTGCATTTTATTTCTTTCCACTTTTTCTCACTTTATGCCTTCTCTCACTTCAGGTTTTTTTTTAATATCTCTACTCTTATTCCCTCTATACCCATTTCCCCACTACCAAAGCATTCCACAATATGTTCATTTGATAGCTTGGCTCATTTTAGCCTGTAGAAAGGTACCTCCAAAGTCATCTAGTCAAATCTGTACAATTTCTGAATTAGAAGGAAATCAAAAGGTCATGGAGTTTGAACCTGTTCCTAAATAGAAATTCTTTCTGTCATGTCACTGAAAACAGCTGAGAAAAAAATACATTCATAGGACACAAAATCTAGGAAATAAGCCAAAAATACAAGCTATGGCAACTAGCTGGCATAGTAGACAGAGTGCTAGACTTGGAGTCAAGAATACCTAAGTTCAAATCCAGCCTCAGACACATACTATCTGTGTTGCCCTGAGCAACTCAACCTCAGTCTGCCTCATTTTCCTCATCTGTAACATAAGGATAACAAGAGCACCTGCCTCCCTGAGTTGTTGAGAGAACGAGATGAGTTAATATTTATAAAGTGCTTTGCTAGCCATATAAATGCTGCTGCTGCTGCTACTGATGATGATGATGATAATGATGTCTATACACAAATCCATGAAGTAATAATCAGGGAGAATCCAATATGAGTTATATTTGGCATCATAGATATCACTGAGAACTAGTAGAATGGGACTTGTGACTGAATTATTCAAAATATACTAGATAGATCAAAAAAGGAAGATGAATATCACTGTATGTTTAAAAGATATATTAATTCTAGGAAAGTCAGGATTTAGAGGAAAGAAGTGTGGTGAACATTTGGGTAACGATGCAGGGAGGGTGAAACAGAAACAACGCTGTCATCAGAGTAAACTTCAGATCACCTGGACAGGAAGAGGAAATAAATGAGGAATTCAAAAAACAGAACTCAAGTCTGATATAAAACATGTGTTGGTAGTGAGAAGAGACCCCAACTATGTAGAAACCTGTTGGAGCGCTCTTACCAAAGAAAGTAATTCCTAAAATATTGACTTGTCTTGAAGATGTCACCCTCTGACGAGCAGAAGAACAAATGAGGAGAACTGCTATCATGTATTTACTAATAAATGCATTGATTGAATGTGTCTCAGCAGCAGCAGTAGCAAAGGTGAACTAGCTGCTTGGATGGAAACAGTAGGAACATAGAGGAGAAGTGGACACTATATCTTAGAATTCATAATAGAAAAGAAAATGTCAATACCCACAAACCCAAATGTTTACTTTTCCATCTCAAAAAAATGAGAATAATCTACAAACATATATGTCAAAGGTATGCTTGAAGAAAATATGGAAAGTTAAGTCAGACTTTCATGAACAATATTCTATCTCAAAACATTGATATGATTGGCTGAAAAGTCTTCCTTCCTAAACTTTAGCTTCTTTTTATCTCCTTGCTGACCTTCTTGTAGTATATACTCAGTAATGGAATTTCTGGGTCAAAGAGTATAAACAGTATAGTGAGTTTTCTTCCACAATTCTGAATTGTTTTCCTAGAAGTTAAATCAATTCACAGTTTCACCACCAGATTAATATGCTTCATTTCCCATAGTCCCTACAACACAGACTCTTTCAATCTTTGATTGTCTTTGATAATTTACTTGGTGTGAGGTATAATATCATGGTTATTTTGTTTATTATTTCTCTTGTTATTGTTGATTTGGAGATGTTTTTATATGGTTATTAATAGTTTGTAGGTCTTCTTTTGAAAGTTCTTTGTTTATGCACATTGACCATTTATTTATTGAAGAATTGTATATGTTCTTATATATTAGTGGCAATTCTTTATATATTTTGGATATGAAGGTCTTATAAAAATATTGATGCAACTAAACTTTTTGATTCCACTATTTTTCACCTTATCCCATCTGCAATGATTTTTTTTTGTTTCTTCTGAGACTGAATTGTGGTTCCATAATTCAGAACCATAGGATATTAGCAAAAAAAAAATACTGATCTTAAAAAAGTTTAGGAAGAATTTTGGGATCCTTTAAAGTATTCTCTAATTTCCCGATGGTAAACCTTCCCCTATCATCTCCTTCATTGTCTTTCACAACGTCTGCATAAGAAATAGGTAGATGGACCAGTTATCTTTTATGATCAGCTCTGTAACTGGCCCATCTACCTATTTCTTGCACAGACATTATGGATATATAGTGAAGGACTTCGAAGAGGCAGCGTTGCCATTGAGAAATTGCATGGCTCTTGAGTTATGAAACAATACTTTGGATTCTGAAGAATACAATTGAAGGTCACCCAAAGGGCAAAGGAGAAATGCTTGGCCAACATGAATGGTCTGCAACATATTACAAAGAAAGAAAATATTGTTCAGAAGAAGTCCTGTAAAGTATATCATCAGAGAGATATGACTAGAAAAGGAAATGAGCCAGTCAATAGTAAGATAGCACAGCAGAGGGATATCTAAGAGACAGTCTGTATTTAATAATGCAGAATATAAATTCCTTGAGGATTGTGATTATTTCATTTTTTAAAGTATCCTAAGCACCCAGCACACATTGAAACTTCATAAATACTGTTGATGATTGATTGATCAAATATTCTACTTGTATCCACTCCGTGTCAAGAGATCAAGAGAAAGGTCACCAGCATGCTAGATGTATCCCTGTAGCAAATTTATTGAAGGGCAATGACAAGAATTACACAGAATGAAAGCTGGTGAAAGGAGTACCCACATCTGTAATATCTTTGATTCAGCTAAATATCACAGCATCCAGTCCTAAGGGAATGATCCCACTCTACTTTGACCTGACCAGATTATATTTGGAGCCAAATTGTATTTCCTCGAAGCATTGTATTTTATAATGGACACTAGAGATTATCTAAAGGGGGGCAACAAGGAGAGTGGACCATCTACCTCAAAGTTCTACCATATGAGTTCATTAAAATAACTGGAGATGTTTAGCCCAGAGAAGAGAAGATTCAGTGGAACCATCATAATCTTCAAGCATTTAAAGGGATGTCATGTAGGAAAGGAATTAGTCTTTCTGTGCTTGGTCCCAGAGGACTAAAGTAGGAATAATGGATAAACATGAAAGGAGATAGATTTTGGCTTTGCATATGGATAAAGTTTGCAAAAATTAATACTATTCCAAAACAAAATGTCGTGCCTTGATAGCTTTGGGCTCTGTCACTGAAAATGTTCAGCAAAGGTTGGATACATAACTTTCAGGTAGGTAACAAAGAACATTTTTGTTGAAGTATGGGTTGGACTAGATCGCTCGTGAGGACACTTATAATGTCAAGGTTTTGTGAGTAGAAACCTAAATCTGCTTTTATGTATCCTCCATCCACTGCTCCTACTTTTGTCCTTTGGTGCCAACAAGAAAAGACCTAACCCTTCTTGTGTATGAAAACACTTCAAGTACTTGAATGCACTCATTAGACAACACTAAGTCCTTTGTGCTCCCAGCTAAATGCCACCCATTCTTTCAACTTGTCAGCAGATGCCATGGTTTCCAGGCTTCTCATCAAAATCGATGGTCCTACTCTGGACATGCTCTAACCTTTCTGAAATGCAGAGCCCAGAACTGAGCATAGTGCTTGAAATGTAGTTTGAGCAGAACTGAGTAGACTAGGTCTCTCACCTCCCTTGTTCTATATACAATATATTTCTTCATATAGCCTAAGGTTGCATAAATTTTTTGGTTACTATGTGAAGAAGCTATTCATTTCTATTGGTCCATCCACTAAAACTCCCAAGTCTTTCTCATGTATTCTGTTGGCTACTAATGCTTTCTTCCTTACTGGTACTTGTAAAGTTGATTTTTTTTAAAATTCAAGTTTAGTATCTTACTGTTATTTGTATTGAATTTCATCATTTAAGTTTCAGCCCATCATTCTTGCCTGTTGAATTTTTTTAAATGCTGACTTCCATTCAAAGACTGTCCCGATTCTGTTCTGCCTTAATGAACTCTTCGAGAAAATGACTCATTATGTAGACAGTTCTCTCTTTACATAAGTAGACCCTTCAGCAGACCTCTGTGTAAAGCAATTTTTATGTCACGCAACCCACAGATATGGGGAAGGGAGTGAAGGAAGAAATGAAGTACGAAGGGGACCACTTACTTGATGGAGGGAAGGGGCTAGCACATTGCTGGAGGACATGTGGGGGCCCAGGGCAAAGAAAGGAGATCAGGAAGAGGTACACACAGATTGGATCCAGTCATGTGGGAGCCTGAATAGAACCAAAAGGAAGAAGGGGCAGCAAAATCATGGGGGCCAGACACAGATAGGAGAGAACAGGCAACATGCAGGGCTGGGCACAGATGTGTTGTACCTGAGGACAGACAGAAGACAGATGCAAGAATAGGACATGGCAGCCAGGTGGGTGGGCCAAGCAGGGCAAAGGTCTCTTCTCTTAGATAAGAGGTCTCAAGCCAAGCCTGCAGTCTGGCAGCAGTAGAGATAGTGGTCTCTCATTGCTTCCACTCTTCTGCTTTCACTTGAAGGGCATGTTTTACAGGTGTTTACTGTACAGTAAAGTTAACGTAGGTGGGTTTTTAGAATGCTGATTTCTTTCAGAATTCTTTACATAAAATTGAATTTGCATAACACAAACTTAAATAAAGTGAGAATTGTTTCTAGTCCTATCATATCTCTCATAACCCTTCAAAATAGAGCTTCTTGATCACAGACCCTTCAGCAGACCTCTATGTAAAGCAATTTTTATATCACGCAACCCACAGACATGGGGAAGGGAGTGAAGGAAGAAATGAAGTACAAAGGGGACCATTTGATGGAGGGAGGGGGCTATGCCTATCTTGTATCTGCTGATACAAAGCCCCTTAGGGGCTTTTACTCTCTCTGATTCAAACTTCCTATCCTTCCATCTCTTCTTCCTTGGTACTCATAAATTTATTCTCCATTCTCACCCTTACATCTAACCTATCCACCCTTTTCTTCTTTTTCTAGTCATTCACCCCTCCCAGCCTCACTTGATTCCCTGTAGTTAACCAGTTTAACCATACAGTGTCCTTCATCCTTGATACCTTTGCTCTTCTTACCTTATTATATGATCAAAGATTTAGACATGGAAGAGACCTTAGAAAGCAATGAGTCCAACCTCTTCATTTTTACAGATAAGAAAAGTAAGGAACAAAGAGATTAAGTGATTTGTCTAGTGTCAGACTGTTATTAAGTGTCTGAGGCAGAATTTTAACTCAGGTCTTCCTTATTCTAATTCCACTACTCTAACAACTCTCATCAGTTATGTTTTCCCATACTCCAGTCCTGTGGCTGCTATCTACATCATCACTGTCAACATTCTACAATACTACTTCTATGTTTCTAAATGAAGCTGGAGGACAACATATAAATGTGCTGAGTTCACTGTAAGTTTCTTATCTAATATCCATGAGGCCATTACTTCAGCAATATCTTTTTATTTCTTTCTCCCCTAATTGATTGTCTTTTGCATTCTCTGACATGGATTTTCCAAATTTTCTCTTCTTTCCTCAAGCCCTCTTTACCTTCCTTTCTGTTCCTTTCAATAAAAGAACTTGCCTCCTTCTTTGCTGAGAAAATTGAGGGCATCTATCATGGAACTCACTCTTCTCCACTATTCCACAACTGAAAGCCTATATGAATGATACCTCATTCCCTTCTCCTTTTCCTCAGTCTCTGATGAAGAAATGGCCCTTCTCTTTGAGAAATGATTTATTTCCTATTACTTTTCTCCATGCACCCTACATTCCTGTCAAACTGGCCAACTAGCTATTCCCACATTCAGCATTCCATCTCTGTCACCATGCTTTTTTAAGTCCTGTCCCCCATGCCTAGAAAGTATCTCTGCCTCTTAGAAAGTAACCTTAACTGCTTTCAGGGCTCAGATCAGACGGCACCTCCAATATAAAGTTTTTCCTGCTTTCTCCAGTAGGTAGAGTTTTCTTCCTCCTCTAATTACCTTCAGTGAATAACAGAATCTACATGTGAGATGGGATGCAACATTGTGAAGTATATAAAAAAAATCATCCAACAAACAAAACCCACTGGATTTGAAGCCATAAGACACCAGGGTTCAAATCCTGCTTCTGTAATTTACTACTTATATGGTCTTGGGCAAGTCATTTAACCTTTCTAGTCTTCAGTTTCTTCATTTATTAAAGGAGGAATTTGGATGAGGTCACCTCTAAAGCCTCTTTGAGGCCAAGATCTATGACCGTATAATGCACCTAGTCCAACATAAACCTGAACGAGAATCCCCGCTCCCTCAAAACCCCCAGAGGAGTCATCCAGCCTTTGCTTGAAGAACTCCAAAGAGGGAAATTCATTGCCTCTTCAGAGGAATTCCATTTCACCTTTGGGTAGTACTAGTGGTTAGATGAGCTTAAACTTACCTCTCTGCAACTTCCAGCCATTCACTTCTGGCTCTGTCCTCTATGCTTATCTAACCTGTCTACTACATAACTATTCCTCAGATACTTAAGGACCTTTATCAGATGCCATCTAAGCCTCTTCTTCTCTAAGCTAAACATCATCATTTCTTTCATCTTAATATATGACAAGAACTCAAGGTCTTCAGATATCATGGTCACCTTTCCTCTGGCACTCTTTCTTTGCAATGCCTTTCCTAAATAGCAACAAGCAGAAATAATACTCTTGCTGTGGTATGACCAGGATAAAGTGCGACTACTGCATCCCTACGAATGGACATAATGCTCATACAGCTTATGCAATTTAAGAATCCATTACCTCAGGGGGAAAAAGAAATTTTCATGGTAACTTTGTTGTATATTTCGAGGGAATAACAAGTTGTACATAGCAGATTTGATGTTTCATTTGCAATCATCTTTTTTATCGTACTGTGTTATGGAAATGCTTATTTTGTTCTGTGAATTGGAAATAAAATAAATTTGTTAAAACATGGGAATATATATATAATCTTTCTTGGTTCCCATATCTTACTCGGATAAATTAAGGTCCAGTCTCACTTTCCAATTTATAATTGTGAATTTTACTTTTGAGCCCAAACCTGGATTTCCATTTAGCCCTAATACATTTAATCTTATTAAATGTAGCCCAGTTTTCTAAAAGCAAAAGGTCTTTGCAGGTAGTGAATAACACCTAAATACCTTAGCTTTCCCTTCAGTTTTAAGTTATATTCAAACTTGATATTCTTATGCAAATCATTAATAAAATTGTTAAATAGCACAAGGCCATGAGCAAAATCCTGCATTTACTTACCTATGTCTGTTTTGATTTCACTAAGCAGAGTGCAAATAAATTCTTTTAGGGCAGAGATGGTTCCCTTCTAGACTTTGTCTCCTTAGAGTCTAGTACAGTTTCTTGCTCATAGTAGGCACTTTTTTTGTGGATTTGCGTTTAACTGAATCTGCCATGTTTTCTCTCCCAGTTCCATGCAATATATAAATTTGAAAAGCATATTAACTATTCCTTCATCCTATCATTTCTTTTTTTTTTTTTAAAGCAATTGGGGTTAAGTAACTTGCCCAAGGTTACACGGCCAGTTTTTTTGTGTGGGTGTTAAGTATCTGAGGCCAGAACCGATCCCAATCCCGGGTCCTCCTGAATCTGGGGCCAGCACTCTTACTCACTGCGCCACCTAGCCACCCCCATCCTATCATTTCTAAAGGTGTTGAAAAGCCAGGGCCAAAGATGAAACTCTGACACATTGTACAGGAGACATCATCAAGTTGAAGTCAGTATATTATTTTTAGGTATAATCATAAAACTGGGCTTTTTTTGGTTGTTGTTGTTCAGTGGTTTCAATCGTGTCTGACTCTTCATAACCCCATTTGGAATAGTGCAGTGGTTTGCCATTTCCTTCTCCAGTTCATTTTATAGAAGAGGAAACTGAGGCAAACAGGGTTAAGTGATTTGCCCAGGGTAACATAGCTAGTAAGTATCTGAGGCCAGATTTAAATTCAGGAAGATGAATCATCCTGACTCCAGGCCCAGCACTCTATTCACTTTGCCACCTACCTGTCCAAAAAACTGGACTTAAATTCCCCTAATCACTTGAACATTTTTGCTCATCTTGATAATGTTAATAAAACATCTTTAGAATTAAGACTTCAAGATTAAATCTAGAAGTCACATTGAAGCATTGATGAAGATAATACCTACAAATATATTGGTCTCCTGCAGCAAGATACCCTGAGCACAAAGATATCTGAGAGGAGCCTGTGTCTAAAGAAGCTGAAATTTATCAGCATCTGGAAACCAAAGCTGAGTGGGTAGAACACATTTAAACCAATTTCTGTCTCTTTAATGCCAGTTTTAATCTATACCTTTGGAGTTATAACATGGACATCAATACAGATTTAGAAGCTATCCTAACAAAGATTCATATTATTATATGGCCTATCATCTTAAGGCAGTTATAGAAAGGTTAATACTTCCATACCAAAGAAAGAGGAAGAGGACTGATAGAAATTCTTAGTCAAAACATACAGAAACACCTAGGCATAAGCAGACTAATTTCACTGAGAAATAGTAAGGTACAATTCATTGAATTTGTTTAATGTAACTGAAAATAAACTACCTACACATGGAGTTTGTGAAATAGCTAAGATCCAAGAATGGAAACAAAAGGCCCCCTGTGACATAGAGGAATCATAAAACAAAAAGTTGAGTCATGTGGATCTGTTTGTAGAAACTAAGGGGGAAAGGGGAAAGGGGATAATGGCAATTCAGAATCATGTCATTGCCAGTAGAAATTATAAAGGAGTTAACCTTAAGGAGCTAGGACTTAGTGATTAATATAGATTAAGTGAGGAAATGGTGATGGAGATTATCCAATACATCCCTGCAGGCTGTAAAAGTTTAGCACCTATGAAATACATAGCAAGAAATAATGAGGTGGCTAGAATTATATATAAGATGCTCATTATCTTTCATGGATTGACAGACAACAAATCCCCCTGCTGCAACTACAGACCTTAAAATATCCTAGAGAATTTAATCAATAAATTGTACTAGAATTGGACCATCATCAGACTAACTGATAAACACAATTACCTGGATATAACATTGATTCATAAAGACTTAAGAACAACTTTTTAAATCTATGTATTGGGTATTTATAATCTTTGATTCATATAACCTCTGAGTTACACGGAATGCAAAAGTTTCAAAGTACACAGACATGGCTAATGATATCAAAATCATCAAGGGATAGGATGAGATATATTGTCCTGCCTACTACTGGAGTGATTCCAAGGATGAGCCTACAGACAATGAGCTTATAGCCTAACACTTCTTTTCGACTACATAAAGCATCTACTTTATCTGTCTGTGGTATAATCTATAAAACATGGAATAAGAAGAAATAATAGCAGGCTAGCAGTGACTCCTCCCAGGATCCTTTCCATCTGAATTTCATTAAAAATGGTGAGAAGTATGTGAGAAAAAGAAGAAGAAGAAGAAGAAGAAGAAGAAGAAGAAGAAGAAGAAGAA
>NW_027186304.1:89405950-89417440 GCF_028583685.1 Petaurus breviceps papuanus
AAGAAGAAGAAGAAGAAGAAGAAGAAGAAGAAGAAGAAGAAGAAGAAGAAGAAGAAGAAGAAGAAGAAGAGGAGGAGGAGAAGGAGGTCTTCACAACTAAGATTTTCCTATAGCAATGGAACCACATGGCTAGATATATGTATGTGCATGTAAAATATAACTTAAACATCTACCATTCAATCAATCAATAAGCATTTAATAAATGTTTTTTATGTCCTATACACAGTGCTCAATGCTAGGGATTCAAAGAAAATAAAAAACAGTACCTGCCCTCGAGCAATACAAAATAGATACATTGAAGATAATCTTAGAGGTGATGGCACTAGGCCAACTTTTAAGAAAAGAGCTCATTTTCTGTGCTCTTTTCAGTCAGTAGTCTTTACAAAGTATCTAACAGGTAGTTTACCTGGCTATTGCTTCAACACTCCAATAATGGAAAAGAAACCATCTTGCAAGACATTTTAATTATTTAACTACTTTGATTAATGTAAATATCTTTAAAAATCAACTTTAGACCTGAATTATCCATAAAGCTGGCTATGGTCCATAAATTTACTCCAACTGCTCTATGTCCCCCAGCAGTGTCGAATTCTTTTTCTATATTCTCACTGACACGTTCCTTGTCATTTTTTTTTCTGATGTCCAAATCTTCCCTCTTTTGCCCTACCTTATCACTGCAGTCTAGCCATCCTCAGATTACTTAATCAAAATTACTTAATCAAAATCATCCAGTGCATAAAATAAAAATGAAAGTCATCCAAATTTACCCTTTTAATTATGAGTACAATCTGTCCTCATCAGTTGTTAAAAAATTAATAGGAGCACCAAATTTAATTGGAACAACTATAATTTTTATGTGACAAAATGGAATTTGGGGGGGATTGGTAGTTTTCAACATTTTGGCCTTTGCTTATTGTCATTTGTTTAAATTTCAAGGCCCAAGGCAAAATTTCAGAAATGATCCTCGTACCCTTTCCAAATCATAAGCTGCTGGAGCACAAGAACATCATTTTTTCATTCATGTATTCCTATTACCTAGCAGATTACTTTGCATATGATAGGAGTGTTAAGTAGTTTTTAATTGAATTTTTAAATTTTAAAATAAAAAGGGTCACCAAGGATGAAGGGCTTCCCTTTTTTTGCTTCCCTCCCTATGGTCTACCGCATGCATATCCTCACTCTCCTCCATCTCCCACTGAGCTGTCAAAGTGATTTTCCTGAAGTATATGTTTGACAGTGGCTCCCTATTACCTCCAGAATTGAGTATAAAATCATCTGATTAGCTTGTAAAACTCTTGACAACTTGGCCCCTTCCTATCTTTCTAGGCTCTTCACATCTTAATTCCTCAATATGTACTCTAGAATCCAGGAACATTGGCCTCTTTGCTATTCCCCAGACAAGACTCTGAACTTTTTCATGTACTCCATGCCTGTAATTACTTCCCTCCTGATCTCCAGCTCTTGGATTCCCTATCTTACTTTAAGAATTAGCTAAAATCTCACCTTCTGCAAGAAGTATTTCCCTCCTTAATGCTCTCTTCTCCTCTCTGAGGTTATCCTATTTTTATTCTGTATATATCTTGTTTGTACTAAGCTGTTTGCATGTTATCTACCCATTATATTGTGAGCTCCTTGCAGTCAGGGCCTGTCTCATCTCTCCCTAACACTTAGAAGATGCCTGGAACATAGTAGTACTTTAATGCTTGTTCACTTGACTATTCTGTTTAATAGTTTTCTATCATGGGGCCAATCATGACTTCTCAGCCACACACACACACACACACACACACACACACATAGATAAGAATACTTATACTACCTGCTCACAGGATTGTAGTGATGAGTTACAGATAATCACAGGAGCTCCCAGTTTGCTAGTCAGGGATGCCTATGATGGAACCAGGAATGTACTCTGGTTCCTTGCTGAAGGAACATCATTCTGAGATGATACAGGAAACTCCTGACTTGGACTTCCAGTAAAGGTCAAGAGGAATCAATTTTTCTGCCATCCCTGCCCCCATCAGGGACTAAGACCTGAAACACAAACACATTTGCAGGAGACAGAAGAAAAACCCAAAAGAGAAGGAGGTGTCTTTTCCAGAGTTCTTCTAGACCACAGAAAAGGTGGCTCTCACCAACAAGAGTTTAATTTTCCTGACTCTCAGTGATCAATGTAGCTTCAGCATTGCTCTACCTATCAGGAACCAAATCAGAATTTTCTGTTCCCATTTTCCTTGTTAACAAGAAGCATGCCCCCTCAGAAGGCAGAAGGCATGCTAAGATCCATGGAATGTTCCTTAGTCCAGCCCATCAAAGGTTTACCTGACCATCCTGCTATAGGAGGAAAATGCTTTGTAAAATGAACAGCACTGTCTAAATGTGAACTGTTATTAGCATTAAGTTCACAAGTACTGACTTATTCTATCTTGTTTGTTTCCCATCATATAGCTGTGTATCTTTTTAGGGTTAGCACCTATGACCACATACTTGATATGAATCTGCCCCTTTCATTGTCCTGGTGTGTGTGTGTGTGTGTGTGTGTGTGTGTGTGTGTGTGTGTAGCAGAAACTTAGAAACAAATTCATTAAACTCTTTTACCCAAGTATAAATGGGTTTTTTGTGGATCATTCCATGGAACACATTAAATCCCAGGATGCCTTCCTGTATTGTGCAGAGTACATCTGAGCACTTTCCCTCCCTACTGTCAGTTGGGGCATGCTCAGGGAATGCTAACGAATTTTAATTGTAGTCTAAGCAAAACCTAATTAGGAAGATAAATCTGCTGTCAGAAAAATCATATTGCCCATCCCAAGGCCAAACATAATGATTTTCACATTATCCACTATTTTGGATGATCTGTACCATTGCCCCCCTCTAACAATTAGAATAATTACAAGTTGTCTGATGTCACATTGAATTTGTTTTAAATTTCAGTAAGTCTGTGTGCAGTATGTTATTGCTATAGTCACCACTACTGCATGTATCTAATTATCTTTGCCTTCTGTTTAAAAAAAAATGAATTCACTTTAACAAATAA
Source organism: Petaurus breviceps papuanus (assembly GCF_028583685.1). Classification (NCBI taxonomy): domain Eukaryota; kingdom Metazoa; phylum Chordata; class Mammalia; order Diprotodontia; family Petauridae; genus Petaurus; species Petaurus breviceps. The sequence goes on from NW_027186304.1 coordinate 89,408,988, forward strand.
CACAGTGGAATATTGGATTTAGAGTTAGAGTTAGAAGGCTTGAATTCAAATCTTAGCTTGAGAGCTTTAGCAACTCTGCTAACAAAGGCAAGTTACCTCACCCGATTGGACCTTAATTCTTTCATCTGTAGAATGAGGTTGGGTTTAGCCAAACAGCCTCCAAATTACCTTCTAACTCTAAATTTATGAGCCTAAAGTATATAATCCTATGATTATTCTTATTTTGGATATGATTATAATTCCCATAAGCAAGAGACTATCAGTTGCTGAGGGTTCAAAATCAAAATAAGGCACAAATTTATATCCCATGAGGAGTTTAAAAATAATGTTCAACGAAGAAACACAAAATAACCAACTAGATCAATGGTGTTTGAAATTTATTCTAATGTCCCAACTATATGAGAAAACTCTTCACAAAAGGCTACATATGGACCTTCTGGTTCTGCTTGCTGTAGCAGTCTATAGTGTTAGCGACTAATAGCAGTAGGAATTCCCCTGTCCTTCCCACTTATTACTACCAAGACATACCTGAGGGGCCACCCTCCCAGAAAGAGAAGTCATTTCATTTTTATACTCAATAACACCTCTCTCAAGGCCAGCATGTAATGCTAAATTGTGTTGAATGATACCAGATAGTACCAGTTTATCATATTGGTGGCTGACATGAAACTTTTTCACTTAACTCAGGTTGTACTGCATCTGAGTTCAGAGATGAAAGGTCAGTTTTTTATCCACTAAGTCACCTAGATATTCCGAAATCCCCAGTACATTACAAATTTGAACAGTTTAAGCTCTCTTAAATAAAGAATCTCTTCTCAGGGTAAAGTATACAGTGTATATAGATACAGTGCAGGAGAAACATGTGAAAGGTCACAGCCATGACCTTTTAACATCAATAGTTTTATTTATAGTCAAACGCTCAGTTTATAGGGCTTAAAGTAAAAGCAAGAAAAAAGACAAGGTATCTGATTAGCTATTTAATATCACCTTGGTTACATAAAATTTGCCGTTTTACTCTTGAGCCCCAGAGAAAGCATATACAATTAAAATGACAGCTATTTTAAAATAAAGAATACCATGCTTTGGAATCAGTATTTTAAATTGGATGTCTAATCCAGTTCTCTTTTGATATGGTCTGAAAGAATTCAACTGTGTTTAAAAGTATATGGAGAGATTTATCTCTGAACATGTGTGATACATTTTAAAAGGACAGAGTCTCAGTATTTTATTTTTATTACTGCTTGCTTCCATGTCACCTATTTGTTGCCTTGTTGTATTTAAAAATATGTCTGGGAGAGCTATGGCCTATAGTTTCCTAAATCCTACTTTATGGATTTTTAGCAGTTGAGATAATCTAACAAATAAATGGATATGTACATCATTTTTCTGTTTAAAAAAGTATAGTATATTAGTCTGTAATTCATTTAAAAACATATAGGATGGCATAAAGAATATATTCAGTTAAATAAAAAATATTTTGAACTACTATAAATAGGTCTAGGGGTAGCTTAGGTGGCAGAGTGAATAGAGCACTAGAACTGGAGTCAGGAGGACCTGAGTTCAAATTCAGCCTCAGATACTTGACAATTACTAGCTATGTGACCATGGGCAAGTCACTTAACCCCAATTGCCTTGCCTTTCCCTCTTCAAAACAAACAAATAAATAAGTCTGAGGAGCAGTTAGAGGAAATGAGTTCAAATCCTGACTCTACCATCTACTTCATCTGTGACTTTAGCAAGTCACCTCATTTTTCTGGCTCCTTATTTTTTTAGTTGTAAAATGGAGGTCTTGGACAAGACACTTTCTGAGGTCCCTCCCAATACTATGGTTCCATGTTAAAATGATCATAGTTTAAAGTATTGCCCTTTACAGATAACGTATTTTCATTTTGACAGGGACTTCCCAGAAATAATGCCTCAACCTAAAGAAATTATTCTAACAGCATGAATTTCAGTTTCTACAGAAAGCTGTTAGGGAAGTTATTTGGGACTGGCAAGCTTTTTGGGTGCCTAATAAATTATACGACTCATTCATTTTGACTTATTTGTACAGCTAGACTATGCACAAGTTACCAAAGATGATCTTCCAGGACATATTCGTGAACTGACTATTTGATAATATTCTACTTTTCTAGCTGCTAGACTTTAATGGCAACTCTGACAGATAATAATTGATAAATGACAGATAGACAGACAGACAGACAGACAGACAGACAGACAGACAGACAGATAGATAGATAGATAGATAGATAGATAGATAGATAGATAGATAGATAGATAGATAGATAGATGGATGGATGGATGGATGGATTAGAAAAATAGATAGATAGATAGATAGCATTTGCTTTGTGTCAGGCACTGTGCTAAATGCTAGGCATCCAAATACAAATGTAATACCTTAAACCAAGCAGCAATATAATGGTTTCTCAGGTCCATATATATTCCCTCTTCTGTTGCCTTCGGGAGTTTATATTAAATGAAAAATCAGGAATACTATAATAATTGTTACAAATCCCGAGTTGGAGAAATTCTTAACATTTAGGCAGGAGGTTGACTCTTTCCCTTTATTTACATTTGTATTTATCTCTTGCTAATCCCTGACCTCTTTGTGGATGAAGCAAAATTCAAATTACCAGAAACATTTGGGTCAAGAAACACCAGAGTATATTAGGGTATCTGTTAATAGACAAGCCCCAGAAGGAGAAAATGGTGGGTATGGAGAGACCAAATGTCCTTTTCTTGTAACTTCCCTTAGTCTTTGAGGAGGTGGGAACAACTGTTGGCATCAGCCTAATACTTCTGCTCCAAGTTGCCTATAGGGCACCTTGCTCTCTCCTTGTGACTCCATAGTTCAATTATACTTTTTCTTTCTCCTTTCACTGGTTTCTCATGTATTTCTAATTCTTTCTGGCTCAGATCTTGATCTCCCCACTTCTTTTCCACTGTAAAATCTCTCTTTAATTCTGAACAAACTTCTTTTATTTTTATACAAGTTTCTGTGATGTAACCAAGTCCCTCACCTAATCAGAACAGATTTATTCTCAAATCTAATTGAAATGTCTTGATTTGTCAAGGAGATACTCAGGTCTTGTTCACACCTAGAGAACAAGTGAGATGTGTTCTCACCTGATTAAAGTATGAGTGCTTAGCTTTAAGTGGGATGGGGCCCTTTTGATTGATTCACTAAAATTGCACTCTTATTATCAACAGAAAATTCCTACCCTAAAATCCTTTACATCCTGATGGGGGAAGGCAACACATAAAGAAGTGAGGAAAAGGTAGGGATGGGAGCAACATGGTATGTAGACAGCTCAAAAGTAGCATGGAAACCCGGCTCTGAACAAAATATGTAAAAAATTTCAACTATCTGATTCAGGTTCCTCAGATACAGGGTTTAGGCTTATGATATGTGGGAGGTGGTGACAATGCCCAAAGTGGAGACAACATAATGGAGAGATGCCCAATGTTTAGCACCATGCTTGGCACATACAAAAAATAATTATTTATTTTGCTTTTCTAAAAACCTTCATGTCTAAATCATGGAGCTACCCTGAGCTTATCTTGAAATATAATGTGAGATGTTGACTCTATGCCTAGGTTCTGAAAGACTACTTTCAGTTTTCCAATAGTTTTTGTCAAATACTGAGTTATTGACATAATAACTGAGGGTTTATCAAACACTAGGTTGCTGAGCTCATTTGCTTCTTTATATCCTGTATCTAATCCATTCCACTAGTTGACTTCTCTATTTTTGACCCACTACCAAATTATTTTGCTTATTACAGCTTTGTGGCATAGTTTGAGGTCTATTTCTGCTATGTCCTTCCTTTCCGTTTTTTTATGCTTGATATTTTTTAACCTTTGCTCTACCAGATGACTTTTGTTATGTTTTTTAAAATTCTCTAAAGAATTTTTTTGACAATTCATTGGTATGACACTGAATAAGTAGATTAATTTAGGTAGTATTGTCATTTTTATTATATTCACTAAGCCTACTCATCAGTCATTAATATGTCACCAATTATTTACATCTTGTCTTTATTTGAATGAAATATTTTAAAATTGTGTACACATAGTTATGGTGTATGTATCTTGACACATAGATAACAAGTAGTTTATGATACCTGTAGTTATTTTGAATGGAATTTCTCTGTCTCTTCTTGATGTATTTTATTGTTTAGTATACAGAAAGGTTGATGATTTGTATGGGTTTATTTTGTATCTTCCAATTTGCTGAAGCTGTTAATTGTTTCAATTAGGTGACTCTTTAGAGTTCTTTAAGTAAACCATTATACAAAGTGGTATTTTGTTTCCTCATTGCCTATGTTTTGTCCTTCAATTTAGTTTTCATGTCTTGTTGCTATACCTAGCATTTCTAGTACAATATTGAATAGTAATGATAATAATGGACATTTTTGCTTCACCCCAGTCTTATTGGAAAAGTTTCTAGATAATCCACATTACAGATAATAATTGCTCTTGGTTTTAAATAGATGTTACCTATAATTTTAAGGAAAGTTTCATTTTTTCCAGTGCTTCCTAGTGTTTTGAACAAGAATAGGTGCTGTATTTTGTCAAAAGTGTTTTCTTCATCTATGGAAAAAATCATATATTTTGTTGTTTTTCTTATTTATATGGCAAATTTATAGTTTTAATAGTTTGTAGTTTTCATAATATTGAACCAGCCCTGCAGTCCTGTTATAAATTAAATCTAATCACAATATATGATCTTTGTGATAGATTGCTATAATTTTTCCTAGCATTTTATTTAAAATTTTTGCATCAAGATTTATTAGGGAAATTGATCTATAGTTTTCTTTTCCTGTTTTGATTCTCTCTAGTTTAGATGTCAAGACCACATTTATATCATGAAAGGAATTTTGTAGGACTCCTTTATTTTGTCAAACAGCTTATTTAGAACTACAATTAATTTTCCTTTGAATGTTTGATAGAACTCACTTTTTAATCCATCTGGTCATGTTTCCCACCCCACTCCCCACCCCCTTAGGGAGCTCATTTATGTCCTATTCAATTTCTTTTTCTAAGAGAGGGTTAGTTAAGTATTCAATTTCTTATTTTATTAATCTGAGCAATTTATATTTTTGTAAATATTTATCTACTTCATTTAGACTTTCAGTTTTATTAGCATATGTTTGAGAAAATAACTCCTAATAATTGCTTTATTTCCTTTTCTTGGCTGTGAATTCACCAACAAATTCTGATATGTTCTCTCATTGTTGTCACTATCTTTAATGAAATAGTGATTGTTTGTATGGTAATTTTATTTTATTATTGTCAGAAAAAAATGTGCATTTATTATTTCTGTGTTTGGTTAAATGGTCAGTTTTTGTGAAGGTGCCATACACAACTGAGAAATAAGTGTATTCTATTCTATTCTCATTAACTATTGCCCAGAGCTCTATCATCTCTAACTTTTCTAAAATCCTATTTACCTCCTTAACTTCTTTCTTGTTTATCTTATTATTAGATTTATCTAGTTCTGAGAGAGGTAAATTGAGGTCCCCAACTAATATAGTTGTATTGTCTATTACCCCCTATAATTCATTAACTTTTCCTTTTAGAATTCAGATACATGTATATTTAATATTGATGTTAATTCATTGTCCATAATTCCTTTTAGCAAAATGTTGTTTCTGTTTACCTCTTTTATTTGGTATATTTTGCTTTTGCTTTGTCTAAGATTGTGATTGCCAACACTGATTGTTTGTTTTGTTTTTTTCACTTCAGCTGAAGCATAATATAAACTACATCTGATCCATTATCTTTCATTTTCAACTGTGTTTCTTGTAAACAATGTATTGTTAGATTCTGGTTTCTAATGCATTCTACTATTTTCTTACATTTTATGAGTAAGTTAATTATGATTATTAACTATGTATTTCACTTCAGTCTATTCTTATACTTTTCATTCTCTTTTTTACTCTGTCCCATCTCCATAAGAGTCTTTTGCTTCTGACCACTGCATCCCTTAATCTAAGCTTCTCACTTGCTCCCTTTCTCTTAATATCTTTCCTTCCTGTTTCCCCATTGAATAAGATGACTTCTGTGCTCACTTTTGTATATATGTTGATTCTTCCATTCTTGAATGAGTTCAAATGAAAATGAATTCAAGAGTTGCCTACTCTCTACCACTGTCCCCCAAACTCCATTTAGAATTTGATATCATACCTGCCTGACTCCTGAGTCCAGGACTCTAACCATTGTGCTACCTAGCTACTTATGAAGAACACTTTAGGGAAGAATAAAATTTATATTTTCTTGAAAAAACTTCTTTAATAGTTTTTTGAAAAGCTGCAAAATAGTGTCATAAATTTCATGTTCTTTTTTTTTACTTTTGATGAATACAAGTTAACTTGTTAGCATAACAACTAAGATCTGACTAAAAAGCAGAAAGAAAACACTAGTGTGTTTAGACAGCAATAATAGTATAAAATGTTAACCACTAAAGAGGGATCTGAATTTTACCGGACTGCATTCTGAACATCTGCTAACTATAAAGCCCACTGAAGAAATAATGGAATAGAATTGTTCTTATTCTCTGGTATATTGGGCTTCTGTTAGGTCATATTAGACTATCCCCAGAGGGTAGATGTAGTTCATGCCTGAGTAGCCAAAGCTTCCCCTTCTCCAACTTCACCTATTGTCATTCATGTGTGGAGAATCTGTTCCTTCTCTGGTCTACCCTGGTCCATGGTGGATGGATCATAAATAGCATCAGTGTGGGCAGGCATTCACTTCAAAGCCACAATGGGATGAAAAAGTTGCTTTAAATAGGAATCATTTTGTGACCCCTGTTCTCCCTCAACCTCACCAAAGTGCTCTTCCTTCCACTGTTACCATTTTCACTGTGTATATCAATCTTTTTTTTGCAGAGCTGAAAATCAGAAGTGATCATCAAGCAAAAATTTAGATTTCATTGTGTGAAAAAGACTGTCATAACAGCTCAATGTTTTGCCCTTCAAATTAAAAAAAAATAAATTTCAATTTTTAAATTTAAAAACTCCCTCTGTCTCTTTCTACACACACACACACACACACACACACACACACAAACACACACACACACTTCTAACTGCACTATGTCAATGATGATAATCATATTAAATAGATAAGTGTTTTAATAAAACCCTTGGGATCCCAAAATATATATAAGAGATGACATTCCCACAATTGCCCCCAAAGACCTCTAAGTACCCTGGAGAGTCAGTTTATTGGTAGTGCTTAAATTTCCAACAGAATTTGTTTTGTTTTGTTTTCCTTGTAGAAATGTTCAGCCAGCTGAAGTTCTGAGAAGTTGTTTTTCTTGCCACTTCATTGAGAATTTTGTTCCATTCACATTCCCTATTTCATATTTCAAAATCAGTGAACAAGCTTCATACAACATATAATTAATATTGTGATTAATTATATGTTATATGAAGCATGTCCATTTTTTCTTATCATCATCATCATCAGATTTATGTAGCCCTTTTAGGTCTGGAAAGTGCTTAACATATATTATCTTATTTGAGCCTCACAACAACCTGAAAAGGAAAGTCCCAATGTTGTCCATATTTTAAAGAAGTAGAAACTGAGAGTCATATAGGTTAAGTGACTTACTCAGGGTCACACAGCTAGTAAGTTTTGGAGGAAGCATTAGAACTCACATTTCTAACTCAAAGACTAGCACTGTATTCATAGTTCCACTCCGAGCCAGAGCCATGATCAATCCTCTGTACCCACCTAATTAATTCACTATCCCATTCAACACATCTTCCACACCCTATTTTATCCCTCCTCAAGCCTTGCAGTGCCCTCCCACCACCTTCTCAGATAAGAACCTCATCACATACTATCCATACTAGACCATTTGCTGAGAGTTTCTACTTCTCCCCTTCTCTTCATCTGACATTGCTCAGACTACCCCACCAACTCCTTCTTCTCTTTCTTATGTGAAGAGGAGTCTCTTCTTGCCAAGGTAAATCTTTCTCTACTTGTACCCTCAATCTCATCTCAACTATCTTTCCAGTCGATTTCCCCCACTACCATTCACACTCTCTAATTTTCAATTTCTCTCTATCTACTGGCTCCTTCCTCACAGTTTATAAACAAGCTCATGTCTTTCCCCTGCTTCACATGATTCAGCCATCCTAACCAGCCATTATCCAACATCTCTCCACTTCTTGCTTAAATCTCTTTTAAAAAGCTGTCAATCATTGGTACTTCCACTTCCCCTCTTCTTTCCCGATTCTCAACCTTCTGCAATATGCTGTATCAGCAATGCCATATTCACAATGCCTATAGAGATTACAAATATGCTGATATAATTATCCATCACAAAATACATCAGGTTTGCCATTTGGGGAAATAAACTAGAAAATTTATTAAGATACCAAAAGACTGAGTCCCAAAACCAGAAAGTGAAAGCCATCAGAGTAGTTATGACATTGGCA
>NW_027186304.1:89417840-89503739 GCF_028583685.1 Petaurus breviceps papuanus
GTCTTCACTATGATATTTCTATGAGGAACTCCTAGGGGGGTATCATAATATGCATTTGCATCTCCAATCAGGATAGCAGTTTTCATTACCTCCTCCTTTAGTTTTCTCATACAGTCTCTAAGTGAGTACCAGGGTCTGTCTCCCCTAGGCCACATAGATTCAGTTGGATATTGCTTTTTGCAACCTTCTGCAGCTAAAGCTAGAAGATTCATTTTGTTATTTCCTCCTTGCATATGGTGATCCCTAAAAGCCTGGTGTACAAAAGGATTCTGACTGATACTTATGAATTTTAAACAGTCCTCATTGTCCAGTGTTATTCCTCCTGCGCCTTCATCAGTGATTCTTACTATCCAAGACACTAAAGACTCCCCCATTCTTTGGGTAAATCTACTCAATATATCAGTGATCTCCTGTTGAGTGAAATCCTCAATTATCTCCCTGGACTCTGTTTTGCCTCGGTGGTTCTCCTGCCTTCTTCTTCGTATGGGGAGAGCTTCTACATTAGGAGACTCCTCATCTAACCTTGTTCCATTCTCCTCACACACATTCTCCTGGAAGCTGTCAGGGCAACTCTGCCCAGCCTGTACAAAAGCTGCATGCACATTCCTTCTGCTAGTTTTTTGCTTCCTTTTAGCTACATGAACAGTAGCTTGCTCCTGGACCACATGAGTCCCTCCAGTTTGCTCTTCTGAGTACTGTGACACAGAAGAATCCTCAGGCAAACCGGCTGACTCCCTAGCCATCCTAGCTCTTTCCTTCAGCAGCTTATCCCTACTTTTACACATAAGGCGATAACTTGTTAGCAGCACCCAGCCTCTCCTGCACACTCCTGCCAGTTCTTTGCCTGGTTCTATGGGTATTGCTTTCAAACATCTTTCCAAATCTCCAGGTTCTCCCTCTTTTAGCCTTGGTTCCCAGTTTTCACAGGGCCCTGTGCTTTTAGCCCATTCTCTGGCTAGAGAGGAATAAGGCAAATCCTCCCATCCTGGAATAGCCATTTCTCCCTCTAAAGCCCCACTGCTTCCAAATAGAGGCCTGACATTTTGTGATCCCATCCTGGTCGCCAAATGTATCAGCAATGCCATATTCACAATGCCTATAGAGATTACAAATATGCTGATATAATTATCCATCACAAAATACATCAGGTTTGCCATATGGGGAAATAAACTGGAAAATTTATTAAGATACCAAAAGACTGAGCCCCAAAACCAGAAAGTGAAAGCCATCAGAGTAGTTATGACATTGGCACAGGTAGATAAAGTAGAAAACACCCACATTTTCAAGCCTTTAAAACAGAACAGGCTACCTCAGGCAAAGGTCCTCCTCTCCCCACTCACAGCAACCACCCAGCGTCCTGGAAGAGCACTCCCAGCAGCTCCGGCCCCTGGCAGTGCTCAGCTAGAGTCCTAACTCAAAAAAAAAAAAAAAGGCAACCGCCACCAACTGCCAACCACAGGACCGTTAGCTCGGCTTTTCACTTTCTCTTGCTCTGCTATGTCAGCACGTCCATGGGGCATGGGAGATCTTTAAATCCCATAACCCTTACATATGCCTTCCACAATCACTACACTGCTGAAACTGCTCTCACCAAAGTTACAAGTGATCCCTTAATTGCCAAATCTAAAAGCCATTTCTCAAACTTCTTCCTTCTTAACCTCTCTGCAGCCCTTCTCATTGTCAATCACTCTCTTATTGTGGACATTCTAGGTTTTAGTGAAATTTTTCTCTCCTGGCTCACATCTTACCTTATGACAACTGTTCTGTCTTCTCTCTTAGATCTTCATTCATGTTATATTTACTAACCACACATATCCCCTCAGGCTCTCTTTTCTTCTCCCTTCCCTGTTTCTTCCCTCTATATTGCCTGATTATCTCAACTTTCATGTGTTCAATTATCATCTCTTACTGTGATTCTTATGTGTGTATATCCAGCTTTAACCTCTCTCCTGAGATCTTGTCTCACATCACCAACTGTCTTTTAGAAACTGTCAGTTGAATCTCAACAATATATCTAAAACTCATTAGGTTTACCACCAAAACTCTTCCCTTTTTCCTAATATTGTCAAAAGTGCCACCATCTTCCCAGTCACCCACTCTCACAATCTCAGTGTCATCTTTGATTCTTCACTCACACTTATCCCACATATCTAAACTGTTTCTACCTTTGCAACATCCCTTCTCTCCTTTTCCATAGCCTTGTTACAGCCCCTCATGACCCACATCTGAACTATGGTAACAATCTTCTAGTCTCAAGCCTCTTCTGCCTCAAGTCTCTCCTCACTCCATTACATCCTGAAGTGTAGATCTGACCATCTCATTCCCTGCCTAGTGAACTCCAGTGACTCCTGTTACCACCAGGATTAAATATAATGTATTGTTGACTACCCTGCCCTGCCTTGCCCAAAGGCCATTTGTGTTACATTTCACCCCTTCCTCCAGAATTCTCTGGTACATTTAAGCATATTTGGAGTATCTATCTCTGTCATTGGTTTCAATCCCTATCAATAGTATTCCTCCAAATTGCAGATGGATCCCCTGAATCCCTGGTCCATTTGGTCATTAACAGTTGTATTAACTTTTACAAAGAAACATTTACTTCAGAGGTATAATAATAAATATACAAATAGCTTAGCCTAGTTCCTATAGGGTATAGACCTATGTTCCAAATCCAAAACCCCCTTTGGGTTCAAACACCAGGCATTTAACTCCTCCCAGTTTCCCTACTAGGCTATCTAGTTAGAATATCCCACTTGCAATCATGGCTCCAAGCTCACCATGACTTGAACTCTCAAATCAGTGAGAACCCCCCTGCACTGGAAAGTAGGAAGAACAAACTAAACATAATAACACAAACTCTTCAGTCCCAGGATCTTTTAAAAGGCAAAGAGGAGAGAAGATTGCCCCTCCTGGTTCAGTTCATGGTGTCTGCTCTGCAGCTAAACTGTGATCTCCACTCTCTGGATGCAACAGGAAGAAGAAGACATTCACAACCCTTCAGAACCTGATCCCTTCTTACTTTTCCAGTTTTATTATACTTTAATTCCTTCCACATAACTCCAAGATCTAGCTAAACTGGCTTTCCTGCTGTTTCTTGCATATAACATTCCATCTCCAGACTCCATGACTTTCATTGTTTATTCCCTCTGCCTGGCATGCTCTACCTTCTCACCTCTACCTCCTGACTTCCTTAAAGACTCAGCTCACATTTTACCTTCTGCAAGAAGCCTTTTCCAGTCTCTCCCCACACCCAGTGCCTCCTCTCTGAGATTACATTTCAGTAACATCATATGTATCTTCTATGTGCAAAGCCATTTGTATGTGTTGTCACCTCTGTTAGAATTTGAGGACCTTGAGAGCAGGGATAAGTTGTACTTAATTTCATATCCACAGAATTTAGCACAGTACATAGTAAGCATTTAATAAACGCACATTGACTGACTGATGATCTATTAAACATCCTAGAAAGACATTGCTCTTAAATTTCCAACTGGGTATTTCATTTTCCCATTTTGAAATGTTGAACCAGTTTTTTTAGTGATTTCTTCTTTTTTATACTTCTTTGGGAATCCTACTTTATTCACATTCTTTTTTTTTTTTTTTTGCTTTTTTGGAGGGGGGAAGGCAGGGCAATTGGAGTTAAGTAACTTGCCCAAGGTCACATGGCTAGTAAGTATGTCAAAGTGTCTGAGGCCAGATTTCAATTCAGGTCCTCCTAACTCCAGGGCCAGTGCTCTATTCACTGTGCCACTTAGCCACCCATTTATTCATTCTTTATCTTCTTTATTACAAAATTGTAATTGAGGATTTATCTTAAAGGTGAACATTTATCCAAACTGTAGTATATGTGTAAAATTCTACAAAATGCATCAAAGATATGAGAACAGATGTAACAGCAAAAAGATGAAGAGGGACCCATTTCAAAATAACTCTATAGGCATTAAATATTGAAAGTCACCATTTCAAGTAACAGTAAAGGTATTATATACTGCCTTCCCTCCACGCTAATTATAGGAATGCGGCATCTCAGAATTGGAAAGAAACTTATTGGCCATGTAATTCAGTGCATAACCCCAAAACAAACTCCTATTAAAACACACTCAACAAGTAGACATTCTATGACATATGAAGTGATATTTTTGTACAATAATACAACTATTTTGGACATATAGAAAATCTTAAAATTGTCAGCATCAACATACCTTCTCATTTCCTTCTTCTGTAAGCAAGGAGACATGCTATATAAGCACCAGAAAGCTTAGTATATATGAATAGATTTTTAGTGTCATAATCAAATAAAACAACACAATTAATCTGACACATATTAATGATATCTGTAACAGTTACTATGTGCATGGTAATTAGCCATAAATGGTAAGTAGTTCACTTAAGTGACTGTAATTAGTATTACTTTTACACTGGCAACCTGTTCTTTTCTCTGTTAATTCTCCTCTAGGTGCAAACAGGCATCAGTGTTGACACCACGTACAATTTGATCTTTATCACATACACAAACACATACACACATACTCATTAGAAGACAAAAACTCTGGATCTGACTCTTAATGGCAAGGTTTCCATGTGCCCATCCCCATGGCCCATGATGGCCAATCCCTGTGCTTCCTTACCCTTCAGCCCTCACTGCTTCATGGTCTCCCTCCCCCAACCACAAACACACACCTGGTAGATTGCTAAGCAGCCAACCTATGGAACTGCTTCATTGTGCATGCCTCTAAACCCAAAGGACTCCATTCTCATTTCCCAAAGAGCTGGAGGTAGTAAGAAAATGTTGACAATAAAAGTGAGAGCTGGAAATGATTTAAAGATCACCTAGTCCAACTCCCTAATGTTATAGAAAAGGAAACTGAACCCCACAGTACACAGCTTGCCTGAAGTTACACAGCGAGCTAGTGGCCAGGACTTGACCTCATCTCCTTTCACTGGACAAAGAAGAAACTTGTCAGTTCTACTTTCCAGATTATTAAACTGGGATTATTGGGGGTGAAAAATGTGATGACAGCTATGCAACTTCTTGACAACTTTCCCAGTTCATTTAGGCTGTTTACCAGCAATTGGTCATATGGGATATAGTGCAATATATAGAAAAGAGTGATGGATTTGGAATCACAGTCTGAGTTGGAACCTCAACTCTGTCATTTATTATTAATGTGACCTTGAGTAGGCTACAACCTCTCTAGGTCTCAGTTTCCTCATCCATAAAAAGAGGAGGTTGAACAAGAGGAATACTAAGGTCCTTGTTTTACAAAGCTCTTATTTTCCTAATACACAGGCTAGGGTGACCAGTGGAGCCTTCATCTTGCCCAGTCTACTCTGATCTCTCATGATTCAGATAACAAAGAGAGAGTGAATTTCAGGTCAACCTCTGAGACCCATATAGATAGTGAAAGGGGAAGAAAACAGGGAGATCAACCAGTCCTCTATCATTTTTTCAGATGAAGAAAATCAGCTCATGGAGGTAAACTGGCTTGCCTAAGATTTACAAAGATGTAAAATGAAAGATAGGATTTGAGCATGACTTCTAATTCAAAATTAAGGACCTTTCTACTACATCACTCTCTCATAACCATAGTGATTCTTGGAAGTCTCTAGAAGCACACTTACCTCAACCTAACTTTCTCTCTACCCAACCCCCTCCCCCCACCTACCTAAAAACATATAGAAAGAAATAGGCCCCAGAAGGTCAGCTAAGATGGTGAAATAGAAGGAAAAAATACATTCCAGTTCTCACCAAATACTCCAACAAAGACTTGGAAAAAGCATCAGATTAATTCATGATTTGAAACTCCAAGGAGGAAACATAGTGAGTTCTCTAGCCCAGGTCAGTATAGAGAGATAACTGGAGGTCTAAAGGCATCAGAGACCAGTTCTAACCAGGAAACTGCCATGAAGAGCCTTCTATCTCAGGGACTGAGGTTGGGTCTACAGCTGTGTGCTACTACAAGAAGCAGTCCTGAATCCAGTAGAGATGGCTGGATAGTGTAAGGAATAGGAGCCAACCAACAGCCCTGTTGGTTTAATGCCAGAACTGGGTTGTAGACACAGTATAGACTGAAGAGGATTCCTACATGTAGGGGTAGCTGTCAAAGACTGGTTGCAGGCTTGAAACCACATACTATGCAAGAAGAGAGAACAGAAACAAGCAAAAGCTATGTGACTCTCATCTTGCTCATGGTCTTGCCTCTGAGCCCCAGTCTAGTCTGAGACCTGCATCAGAATAATACTACCAGGTTGCTTAGACCAAAAACTGCAACTCTAAACCTGCTACTCTCCCAGGTAGCTGACAGAAGTTAGCAACAGTTCAGCAGAGCTCCAGCGAGGGTCAAGACTACAATTTAATTGCTTAAACCCCATCCAGGAACAGGATGTAAAACACAGACCAAAGAGGAAGAAATAAAATTTCACCCTAAATCAAGAAGTTTGATCACAATGAAAGTTTCAAGATCCCTTCCTGAGCTGCCCTAAGATTGTTGAAGAACACAGCACCTAAAATACAGAGGAATAAGAAATAATATCCCAGAGAATACAAATCAAACCAAAAGAAAATCCCAAACTTTACTTTCAGAGTTTCATAGCCCCAGAGCCTAACACAAATTCCTAATCTTGGAGGTAACCATGGAAAAAGGAATAAACAAACACTTCACACTGTAAAGTACTATTGTGAACACTGGGACCACAATAAAGAAGATAATGACTCCAAAACATTTTCAAGAAAAACTTCAAAGAAAACAAAACCTTGACCACAATGACAACTGAATTTCAAAGGAAAACAAGTATTTTTAAAAGATTTTATAAATTAAAGGGATCCCTAAAGGAAATAATTGGGGGACAGGTGGATGGAAAATTAAAGGCATAGTGGAAAAACATAGGAAGAGTTGATAATACATGAGTATAAGATATTGATATAGGTAATAAGAGTCCTTGAAAATTAGAATGGATTAAATATAAGTTGATGACTGCATGAGACAAGATGGTATCACATATAAAAACAACTGTCCTGGAAAATAGATTAAAGAGAGATAATGTAAAAATGATTGCATGACTTAAAACTAGAACAATGAAAAAAAGAAAGCTTGGACATCATATTTCAAGAAATCATGAAAGAATACTTCCGAAACTATTGGAACCAGAGAGGAGAGTTAAAATAGAAAAAAAAAAAGTCACGAGTCATCTGCTGGAAGAAAGCCTAAAATAAAAGCTTCCAGAATCACAATTGCCAAAATCTAGAGCCTTGGGTTAAAAAAAAAACCTAAAATCTGCCAGAAAGAAAGAGTACCAATACCAAGAAGAAACAATCCAAATCACAAAAGAAACTAAAATATAAGCATAGAAGTTTTTTAAAAAGGAGAAAAAGGTAAATGAGTCGAGCAATAACTAAGAAAGAAAACAACTAGAAACAAATTTTCAACTCTAGTAGACACAAAAAAAAAAGAAAATCTCAAAATCAAAGAAGAAATGAACAAAATTGAAAGCAAAAAAAAAGCTGAATTAATAAAACTGGGAGTTTCTTTAAAAGATTAAAATAAACTATTACATTAAGATTTTTAAATAGTAAAATAAGAAGTCATACTAAGAAGAATATTTCTTGATAGGATATATTTCTGTCATGCAAGTATGGTCTTGATACCTTAGGAGGCAGAATCAGAACAGAGAAAGAGAAAGCTAGACCAATATCCTTAATGAATATTGATGCAAAACATTTGTAGCTTTATTTATTAAAACAATATCTCTGGTTTATATTTTAAAACATCCCAGATGAATCAAAAGAGACAAGTATAGGAGAGAAATAATTCTGGTAAACTGTAGTAATGTCTGTAGATGTAAATGTTTTAGTATTTGTATACTGAAGAGAAGTAAAGAAATCCCTTATTAAAATGCCCTTCTGTCTCCACTGCATCTGAGACACTGAGCATAATTTGCAGGACCTAACTAAGACCATATGGCTAAGTCCAATGATGGCTCAAGAGCAAATAGACCAGAATTTGGAAGCCATTTTGTTCTGAAGTCCACAGGTCACATGGAGACTAGCCAGATGAGTAATCTCTGAATAAATGAAAGTGCTTGATGGGACTGACCATGGATGAAACTGCCTATGCTCTGCTTTTATCTAGAGGAGTAAGGCTTGAAAATCTTCATGTCATCAACAAGATAGTCCTGGGTATTTGTTTCTGCCATTCCACTAGATTTACCAGCCCCATGTGCTGGCACACCTGACCAAAAAAAAGTGTGCTTCCATCAAGCCACTGGGTGGAGACCAAAGTCTCAAAGAATTTGCTATCATTTGGCATCTGGCCCTGACTGGTCATTGCAAAATTTCTAGCTCCTATGAATTTTCACTCTGGATGAAGTTCAAATTATTTGCCATAGGTAGATGTACAACCTCTGTCTGTTTCTGTTGTATCATTTTCTTGTACCATCTCTTTGATGAACCAATAAAATTTGGTGCTGCTGTAGTAACTACATTGAGCAAACTCTTTCAAAGTTCTTACAAATCTTTGTGGCAGATATCACCTATAGTCTAGAGCAATAGTCTGAATACTATTCTCCAGAAAGAAAGTGGGAGACTTCTAGAATCAGAGGACATTATAGGGTCCATGTAGTATGTCATTGTATCTCTATTTCTGGCTAAGATTCAATATACCAAAAAAATTTCAATAAAACAAAGAGGCTACAGCAAAACATATTATAAATACTATATGCCCTTAGGTTTGACATGCCAGAAATTTGATGTTGTTTCATTATTAGGAAAATAATCAATATAATTTTGAAAACATATTTTTAAAAACTCCTTTTTAATGCAACTGAAAATATTAAGAAATAATATTTCTCTGGTCTAAAAGCCCTCTTCAGGGCTTATTCCTACTCCCATTCTCTTCTCTTTAAAAAGATGAGTTAAAGGTCCAAGATAAGCACCCTTCTTAAGGAAATTATTAAGGATATAAACTGAAATTTCAAAAAAAGCATGTCTTATTAAGATCATTGCCTTCTTCATACCTTGGAGCAATGGTACTGTGACCTACACTTCTCCACTCAGAATGCATTTTATATATTGATCATAGAGAGGAAACTCTTTTCAAATCCTGAGGGTGAATGCTTAAGGAAGAAATGGAATAGTGACTATTGTTCTGGAATATTAACCAAAAATATCTTGACATAATATGAAATTTTCTTTTTTGAAGTATTCTATAAATGTTACCTTGACTTAGAGTAAAGAGATGCCTTAAGGCATAGGTAGATTATGTTAGCTTTGATATTCTTCTTTCTATGCTAGAAATAGCTTTATTTAGAATAATATTAAATTAGATAAGATTTTTTTCTGGTGCACTTAGGCCTAAAATGCAGAACACAGCATTGATATTTTTCTTCTTTATAATATACCATGGTGATATTAAAAACAATAAAAATCATATGCATATATCAAAATATTCAGGAAAGGCTTTTTGACAAGATATATCACTAATTTAATTAGAAAACAAGAATAAATATAGCCTCCCTTAAAATGATAAGTAGTTTCTAGCTAAGCCAAAAGTCAGCATTAATTTGAATGGTGATAAATCAGAAGTATTTCCCATAAGATTTGGGGTAAAAGCAAGGATGTCCACCCTCACTACTACAGTTTGATAGAATGTTAGGAATTATGTCTCTAACAATTAAAACAAGAAAAAAACTGAGGGGATGAGCACAGGCAAGGAGGAAACACATATATTACTCTAGGGTATATGATAACTTACTTAGAGAACTCCAGTGAGTCAACTAAAGTCAATTAAAATAATAACTTGAGACCAGAGATAGAGAACATGATGAAATGCAAAATGGATAATTTTGATTACATTAAATTGAAAAATTTTTGCACAAAGTCAATGCAACCAAGATTAGAAGGGAAGCAGAAATTGGGGGGGGGGGGAATTTTATAACCAGTATCTCAATAGAGGCCTCATTTATAAAATATATAAAGAACTGAGTCAAATTTGTAAGAATGCAAGTCATTCCCCAATTGGTGAGTGATCAAAGGATATGAACAGGTAGTTTTCAGAAGAAGAAATTGAAGCTATCTATAGTCATATGAAAAAAAATCTCTAAATCATCATTTATTAGAGAAATACAAATCAAAACAACTCTGAGGCACCACATCAAACCTATCAGATAGATTAACATGGCAAAACAAGAAAATTGTAAATGTTGGAGAAGATGTGGGAAAATGGGAACACAAATGCATTGTTGGTGGGGTTATAAAATGATCTTAGTATTCTGGAGAACAATTCAAAACTATGCCCAAACAGTTATAAAACTGTGTATATCCTTTGACCCAGCAATACTACTTCTAGGTATCAACCCAAAAGAGATCATAAAAAAATAGGGAAAAGACCTACATGTACAAAAATATTTACAACAGTTCTTTTTGTGATGGCAAAGAATTAGAAACTGAGGGCATGCCCATCAATTGGGGAATGGCTGAACAAGTTATGGTATATGAATGTGATGAAATATTGTTGTTCCATAAGACACAATGAGCAGACAGATGTAAATCCAAGCATGAGCAGCTTTCCAGAGGACTGTTGCTGTGAACAGCTTTCAAAGTTCTGATTACACAGTATAACAAACTCTCTATTTATTCAATAACAAATCAGAGTAAATCATTCACAGAAAATCAGATACACCATTCACAATGTTACAACTTATCACAGAAAATCAAAATACAGTATTCACCATCTCACAACTCAACAACTTATCACTAAAATGGCCACATAGTTTTCACCAAAGTGGTCACATAGTTTTAAGCAAAGTACATTCATTTAGTCAATCACAAAATCCTTAATTCAATCACAAAGTACAAAAGTCAAAGTTCTACACCCTTAGGTCACAGTAAATCATAATCTTCTCAGTCAGTACACAGTATCCAAGTAAAGTCTTCTTTCAGCTTGACTCAAGGTTGGCTCTCAGCTTTTATGGTTCTTCTTCCATGGTCCCAGCTCCAACTGTCACTTGGGTTCAAAAACGAGCAGATCCCAGTTCCTTGTCCAGCTCCTTTCCCAGTTCATCATCCAGTTCCCGTTCCATATTGAAGTTCACAGTGTCCAGTCCACCTCAAGTCCTTCACAGTTCCTGTTTCTGGGAAGACAAAGATTGACAGAGCCACAAAAATATTCAAACACATTTCTGGCACCATCATCAATTCACTATCTGGTTGTGAAATCAACTCAGACCCACCAAACAAGGTCTGAAAACTCAACACAAATCATCAACATAAAATCAACCCAGACCCACAAACAAGGTCCAAGAGGTCAGCACAAATCATTAGTAAAGTCCCAGGACCTCCAAAACCCTCCTCCAAGACTTCTGTAAACATACAACCAGAAAATCCTCTTTCAGGGCTTCCAGTAACGTCCCAGGGCTTCTGCACAAAGTATCACAAACATCAACACAGACCGAACAGACAAATAGAGTGCCAGGATACCACAAGTTTTATCCTTCTTGACTCTGCCAACACAAGAATCCTCTTTTCAGTTCTTCTGTCTCTAGCCTGGAAATTCTCTTTATATATAGTCATTAGCTCCTTCCCTTCCTGTTGTAGAAGTTCATGAGTTCTAGGGTTCACAAGTTGTGGGATTCACACATTCTGTTTCTTAACAGACTTGATACAAGGCTCAAAAGAAACTTGAACTGAAAAGGGTGTTAATTCAATAGCTGAAACAAGGCATGAACTACTTCTGTGCTTTCCATTACAACAGATTTCAGGAAAACCTGGAAAGACTTACATTAACTGATGCTGAGGGAAGTGAGGAGAACCAGGAGAGAACACTGTGCATAGTAACAGCAACATTGTGTGATGACTAACTTCAATAGACTTAGCTCTTCTCAGCAATGCAAGGATATATAATAACTCCAAAAGACCCATAATGAAAAATGCTATCCATACCCACAGAAAGAACTATGGAGTCTGAACACAGATCAATGTATGCTATTTGCTCTCTATTTTGTTGTTTGTTTCTTCTTTCTTGTAGTTTGGTTATAATTCTTCTTTATAACACGTATATAAATGTATATATAAAGACTATATCATATTGCATACCATCTTGGAAAAGGTGGAAAAGAAAGAAGGGGATAAAATTTAGAACTCAAAATCTTATAGAAGTGAATGTTGAAACTAATAATTAATTAAAATTAAAAATAATAACGTCAGCAAAATTTCAGGACATAAAATGAATACAGATAAATCAGAATTCTCTGTATGTTATCAACAAAACTCAGCAGGAGAAGAGAAAAAAATTTTGTAGTTATAGAATAACTATAAAATATATAAACTATTGTGAGTCTCCTTACCAAAACACACATAGTAAGTGTATGCATATAATAAACAACATTCTTTATAAAAATAAAGACAAACCTAAATAATTGGAGAAATATTTGTTGCTCATTGGGAAGCAAAGCCAGTATAATAAAAATGACAATATCACTTAAATTAATTTACTTATTCAGTGCCATACCTACTAATCAAACTAGCAAATTCATCTAAAAGAACTAGAAATTCATCCAGAAGAACAAAAGGTCAAAACTCTTAAGGGAAATAATGAAAAAAGTGGTAAGGAAGGGATCCTAGTGGTAGCATATAGCAAACTATCCTGCAAAACAATAATAATCAAAGCAATTTACTATTAGTTAAGAAATAGAATGGTCAATTACTGGAACAGATTCATATTCATGCAATTATTTAAGATTTTCAAGGAGTTTTTCATCCATCATCTTATTTGGATCACATGACAATATTGTGAGATAGATGCTATTATTATCTCCATTTTACAGATGAAGCTATAAAGACTCTGAGAAATTAAGTGAATTGGCTGGGGTTACATAGCTAATAAGTGGCACTGCTCATTTTTTCTTGAATGACCCCCCCAAAAGGTGAAAGGGCATTCCTCCTATGCTCAATATCTTAATTGTTATATAGAAAAAGAGCACACTGTCCTTTTGCAATCCATAGTACTAATCATTTATGACATAAGGGAAGCTACTGGTCTTATTTAAGCACAAATTAAATTTTACTTTCTACCCTTGAACTTTGTTCTTTACCTATTCTCTTGTAAGAACAACTCTGAAAAGGGATTTAGGTCTATTTTTTAATATCTCTAGTTGAACTAAAAAAGAGATTTTGAATATTTATCTATATTGCCATGTTAAAAAAAACATAGCCAGGGGGGCCAGGTAGCACAGAAAGTAAGTGCACCAGCTCCAGTGTTGAGAAGACCTGGAGATCAAATCCCGGGCTCAGACACTTAGCACCCACCCAGAAACACCTGGCCATGTAACCTTGAGCAAGTTACTTAACCCCAATTGCTTAGGGGAGGCCAGGTGGCTCAGCGAGTAAGAGCACTGGCTCCAGAGTTGGGATGACCTGGATCAAATCCGGGCTCAGATACTCAGCACCATACCCAGAAATAACTGGCTGTGTAACCTTGAGCAAGTTACTTAACCCTGATCGCTTTAAAAAAAAATAGCCTTGCTCCTCATTTCATGGTCTAACTTCTATATTTTTGTTGAGACAGAAGAGATACTCAAATACCACACCTGATAATTACCAGCCGTGACCCTAAACATCACTTAAGCACTTTGGACCTCACTTTCCCTATCCATCACATGGGACTAACTAATTCCAATAGTACCTACCTCATAGGTAGGTAAAATGAAGTAACTTATATAAAATGGTTTGCAAACTTAAAGGGACAATATAAATTTGTTTTTTTTTTCCTTTATCCTTATTTTCCTTTGGATCTTTTATTTTCTTTTCTTCTTGCCTCACTGACTTCCAGATTTATTTTAAGAAGTCTTTGAATAACTAATTTTCTAAAAAGACTGATCCTAGGAGACTCATAAAGCCCTTTAGACAAAAAAAAAGTCTTCTTATGGTCATAGCATCTCATCAAATCACTAAAAAAAATCAATAAAATGCTTGATTTGTATGATAGCGAATGGGGTGATAGGATCAAATTATTTTTTTTCCCACTGAGTTGGGTATTTCTTCACTGAATTTTTTAGTTGTTTGGTTACATTTTTTGATGTCACTGTATATCTTTATTTTCTCCTCACTCTATTATTTCTTTGTATAGTTTGTTGTTTGGACACAGATTCAGGGCAGGACAGATATTAAAACTGCATAGGATCTCCTAAAATCTGAGATTAAATATCTTATTTAGATTAGGTAGTTTCTTTGTGGATCTGGAAAAATTATGGAGGATGTATCCTCCATAAAAATTATGTATCCCTGAGTTTCTGTGTACATATTTCAGGTTCCAACAATCATTTTATAAAGGCCTAACACAAATCTGTAAAACTTCTCCATTCTTCTATTAGCCCATCCCACATATATAATCTCATGACTCTTGAAAGAAAATTAGTTCTTTTTATTCTGAATTTCTACATTTCTGATAAACTTAAGGTTCCCTCCCCAATAATTCTGGTATGCTTTCAATGTTGTTATTTTGTCAATGTATGTTGTTGTTCTAATGGCCTAACTTGGCTGCAGACATTTTAAAAGCAGATCATTCAAATTTGATAGTTTCTGTAGTTTTTCAAACATCAGATCCCCAGATAGAATGATTTTGGAGAGGTTGGATCTGTTATCACTTGAGGCCACAAGCCAAGGTCCATGAGAAAGCACTAATGAGATAGGTCATGTTAGCACTCTTCCTCTCCTCTGTTATTTTAATCTGTCTTATGCTAATGGTAAAATTGTCTGACTCTTTTGATGATAACAGATCAGGACTACTTGAGTCATTACATCTGGCAACAGCTTTTCCTCATCCTTTCTCGTTGCCAGGACCTTTTCTGATTTGTCAAAGAGGAGAGCTGATTACGGTCCCTTTTTGCTTCTTTTAGTTCTTTGTCCTACTGACATCTTGTCTGCCTGATTCATAGTTATAGCCAAGTGCTATGGTTTTCATGAGAGGGAGTAGAGGAGAAAGAAAGAGATATGGAAAAAAAAGGGAAGGAAAGTGGGCAGAAAGGAGGAAGGAAAGAGAGGAAGAAGGAAGAAGAAAAGGAGGGAGGGAAGGAGGGAGGGAGGAAGGAAGGAAGGAAGGAAGAAAGGAAGGAAGGAAGGAAGGAAGGAAGGAAGGAAGGAAGGAAGGAAGGAAGGAAGGAAGGAAGGAAGGAAGGAAGGAAGGAAGGAAGGAAGAAAAAACCTTTTCTTTAAGAATCTGCCCTTTCCCTGTTTTATTTCTGAGCTCTTCTGTGAAAAGAATGTGTAGACCACTGTAATGCCATGCACAAGCCCTTTTCCAGAAGAATGCTACTGTGAACAGTTTTTAAGGTTCTGATTACACAGTATAGTGAACATTCTATTTATTCCATAACAAATCAAAGCCAAACATTCACAGAATATCAAGGTACAGCATTCACAATATTACAACTTATCACAGAAAATCACAATATAGTATTCACAACAGCTTATCATTAAAATGGCCACGTAGTTTTCACCAAAGTGGTCACAATATTTAGAACAAAGAATAATCATCTCAAAGTACAATAGTCAAAGTCTTCCATTCATGGGGCACACTAAATTAACTCAATCAGTCACTTATTCAGCAATCAATTTACTAAGTATCATTAATCGCTAAGTACAATCATTAGAAAATACACAAACCCTCTACCCCTAGATCACTAGTAAACTACAATTTCATCATTACTCAGTACCCACAGAGAGGTCTTTTCATCTTGACTTGGGGCCTGTTCTCAGATTCCCTGGATCCCCTTCCATGGTCCCAGATTGACCTGGATTCACCAGACTGTCACCTGGGTTCAATGGCAGACAGCTCCCAGTTCCTTGATCAGCTCTCTGGGCAGGTCCTCCTCCACACTGAAGTTCACAGGGTCCAATCCATCTCAAATCCTTCACAATTTCTGCTGCCAGGAATTCAAGGCTTCAACCAAACCACAAACAAAGTCCCTGCATCCTGGTCATGCTTCCTCAGTCTTCTGCAGCTTGTTCAAAAAATCAGAATCACCTTATCCAGGCTGGCAGGAGGGGCGGCTCCTGGGCTCCTGTTCAGAAGAAGCTCCACCACCACAAGTTCTCAGGAAATTCCGGCTCAGTTCTGGATTCTCTCTTCTGTAGCTGCTCTGCCTCCAGAGTCTTGTCCCAAGAAATTCTGACTGTCCCTTCCTGGGGCTTTTCCTTAGCATTAGCTACTTCCTGTTTCAGCCAACCCCTTCCTGTTTCATCAGGAACAGGGGGTTCATACCTTCTGTTTCTTTTACAGAAATTTGATTAGTTACTAAGTGCTAAGTACCTACCTGCTTATTTGCCAATACAAAAAGGGATCTTCAAATTCAAATTAATTACCATTACAACCACTAGGCCTAACATAGCATTCACTTTCAATCCTGCAAATCCTCTATAGTTTAACACTTCTTTCCAGGAATGACCCTAGTTCTGTGAGGTTTTATCCCTCCCTTTGACTTATACAAAGGACTCTGGAACTTGTCCTTGAAAGAGTACATCCCATCAGTCAACAAACATTCCCTCTCTATATTTCTTAAAATACAAGTCCTACATTTCACCCACCATTCTACAGAAAATGTCATGCTATAGAAATGGCTATTGAGCATGTTTCCTGTTTAGCTTCTCATTGTCTTCATTTATATAAGCCATGGAGGAAGTACTTAACTTTCCTCAAATATGAGAAAGCATGATCTATGTATAATCTAGACAGTTCTTTTATTGAAATTCCTGCTCTCCACCCCCCTCTCCTATCTTACATTCACCTCCGCTTCTTTATGACATGTCACAGTGTAAAGAACACAGGGCTTGAAACAGGAGCACTCGAGTTCAAATTCTGGTCCAGCTATACATAAGCTGCATAAATTTTGAGCAAGTCAACTTAATCTCTCTTGGCTTTAGTTTTCTTATCTATAAAAATAGGGAGTGTAGACTAGATGGTTTTCACTTATGATAAAAAGTCCTGTAACGTCCCTTACAGCTCTCAGTCTCATCATCCCAGTAGATCTATAGCCTAGACTGGTCCTTTTGTATTTTCAGATGCCTCTGGCCCCAAGTGTCTATTTTTACAAATAAGTCTTTGAATAATTCATTTCATAATTTTACAAACACGACCAGTTAATACAGGATAAAGCAAATTATCTTCAACTCGGTTACTACCTTTTTTGTTCTAAGTTTAGCCTGTTCAAAAAAGCTTTCTCCTTGAAAATGATATATTGGAGCTAAAATTATACTTTCTAAAGGAAACCTTTCCAAATCCTTCTTAATTCTAGTGACTTCCCTCTATTGATTTTTTCCTATGCATCCTGTACATAGCTTGTTTTTAGACATGTATTTTCATGTTGTTTCCTCCTTGAGGGAAGAGACTGTCTTTGGCCTGCATTTGTTTCCCCATTGCTTGGACAGTGCCTGAAACATAGTAGGTGCCTAATAAATGCTTATTGACTGACTGACAGACAAATTGTATTCATTTTCTTTGCAGCTGTTCATCTAAACAATTAAGATTAATTGACTTTAGAAGACTGATTTTTTCCACTTACTACTAACAAATATCACTAATAAAGATGGTTGTCATGAGCACTGCCTGAACAATTCCATTTTCTTAAGTTCTTCATGTTGGCAATTATTTTGGAGTTAACCAGTTTCTATTTTACACATCAAAGGGGAAAATGGTTGTAGTATTCTTTAGGCCAGGGGTGGGGAACCTGCAGCCTTGAGGCCACGTGTGACCCTCTAGGTCCTCCATTGAAGCCCTTTGACTTCTTCCCAGGAAGTTTGTTTTCAGTAAAATAAATAAATAAAATATAAAACACTTGAGTACCTAGAGGGTCACATGTGGCCTGGAGGCCCCAAGTTCACCACCCCTGCTTTAGGCTATTCAGATAGAAAGATACTGAGGACCAAGACGCCTAATGAGCTATAGTAAATGAAATGAACAATAATAGTGAATGATCTCCTATAGTAATATTGAATAATAGAGCATTATGTCTGGAATGAACCTGAGAGAGCATAGAGTAGAGTATCACCAATGAGAAAACTGAGGTTAAGGGAGATTAAGTGATTTACCTAATTTCATTGTTTAACTAGCAAACAATTCCAGACCAGAATTTACTTCTGGTTCCCATCTTCTCCCCTCTCTCCCACCCTCAACTACTCCACAGTAAGCACAATTTAAAAACAAACAAAAACCCCAGTCTCAGTTTCATGTACGTAAAGGGTTCCTAAGTTGGTATTTGTGAACTTACATGTATGTAGGTACATGGAGACAGACAGACAGAGACAGAGATGTAAGGGGACTAAGGGGTATTTGGAATATGTCCTGTTCACCTAACATCATGGAAGCATCCCTAAGGATGCTTATCTGTGCATGCTCAGATCTCCCAAAATGGAAGATCCCCTTTTACCCTACTATTTAAAATTGGTGATAATGCGACATTCAATCCCTTTGTCCTGTGCTCACTTACTAGCTCATGCTCTTTCCTGATGTATCCAGAGAGTGAAGATCACAGTTCTTTCAAAGTACAAGCAACATAAATTGCATGGATGAGAGGGAAAGACCTCTCTTTTACCTTTTTCCTACTTTTTACCTATTCTTTTTCCTTCTCTTTTACCCCAGCTTCTAGAAATAGCCTGGGGAGGGAGGGAGTGGTGGTGGTCTTTCTTTATGTTCTGTGTTGTTTATCCTCAGTTTCTAAACACAGATAATAGTCTCCATTAAACCAGGAGTTCAAGCCATGGCAACCTTGGAACCAGGATTCCAGTCTCGTCTAGAGAAACCAGGGTGCCCAGGACTTGAGTCCAAAGCAGATGTTGGAATTGGAACTGGAAATGGGCTCCATAGGAACCAAACTAAATGATAAACCTAATCATCTTCTCCTCCCCAGAGACTGAGGTAGTATAAGGGGAAGCATTAGGGAGAAGGATTATGTTTCCCACATATTCAGGGAGTAAGTTCTTATATTGTGATTATACTTTTTGAGTAAATATCTACTTATAAAAACTAATCTGGGGGCGGCCAGGTAGCACGGCAAGTAAGATCACTGGCTCCAGTGTCAGGATGACCTGGAGATCAAATCCCGGGCTCAGACACTTAGCACCCACCCAGAAACACCTGGCCGTGTAACCTTGAGCAAGTTACTTAACCCCAATTGCTTAGGGGTGGCCAGGTGGCTCAGCGAGTAAGAGCACCTGCTCCAGTGTTGGGATGACCTGGAGATCAAATCCCGGGCTCAGACACTCAGCACCACGCCCAGAAATAACTGCCTATGTAACCTTGAGCAAGTTACTTAACCCTGATTGCTTAAAAAAAAAAAAAACCTAATCTGAATGTTAGTGGATAAATGAAAGTAAAGCCAAGGGAGTTCCCTACATTTGGGGTAACACTATTGGTAGGTCCTGGAGAAGCTTTCAGAGAGCCTAAACACTCCAATGCCCTTAAGAGTGCTAGAGAACCCTGGGAGTGTAGTGGAATGTAACCTACCTGACCTTGTAGGCAGTGAAAGCCAGGATAAGCCGTATTATTTAGATATAGGCTAGATAGATATAGATAGATGGATCGATAGATAACTATATTACATTATAATTGGTGTCCTTTGTACTACTATATATTATTTTTTATGCATTTAAAAACATTATTCTGAGATAAGGTTAATGGGGTTCAGCAGACTGCCAAAGGGATGTATGACACAAAAAGGTTAAGAATCCCTGGTCTAGACACTCCCGGATCAGAAGTGCTTCCTGATCTTGTTAGCAAACACTAAGAAAATCACTTTGGAACTGAATTAGTTGTTGGGAAAAAAAAAACCAAAAACCTTTCATGTTTCTCCACAATATCACTTATATATGTCTTAATAGGGAATGTCCTAGGCAGAGGTTTAAATTGTTAATTCTAGAGGTGATGTCTGGGGACAAGGAACTAAGGAGCCACATTACTGAGTCTGTGGAATGCGTTTAGGAAGCAAATATAAGACTATCCATAAAAGCTACTGTTTGTAATGATGATAGGCTAATTATATATGTATTGCCATTATCTGTTCTTTTAATTGGGAAATGACATACACACTGATATAACCCTACATTTTATATGGAGTTCTGCTGTATAACCCCTAGTCTTCCTTGTGTTTCTTGGCATGGCCTAAAGATGCCATATTTACATTTTACAATCCCAGCGTTTCAGAGAGAAAATGAAAGGAAAACGATGAGTCCAGTTTTTCTGGGAATTTTAAATTGTACTCCATGTGCTTAAGAGTGGTGAAATATTGAATTACCTATAATGATTTCAGAGATAAAAATTATGAGGGGAAATTAATTATTTAAGACAGTCTAAAGAGATACAATTGAATAAAGGAGAATTTAAGTTAAACATCAGGTTTAATTTTCTGAGCAAGTATAACTCAGATCAGGAATATTCTTACATGAGGTTATAGGAGCTTCTTTAGATGAGACATTAAAAATGAGACTTATCTTTCCCAGTTTAATTTTAAATGGGGGCAAACTATATTATAAAGACAAGGAGCAAATGATCTACTAGTGTTTTTAAAGTATTAATATTTATGAAACTGTAATCAGAAAGTTCAAGAGATTCTCCTCCTCTCCAACCCCCCACTTTCCCTCATAATCAAATGTCTCTTTTTATACAGAAAGGTATTTGAGGTCTTGCAAGGTTCAAAAAAGGGTTAGTTTTGCCTTTTTTTTTTCCTTTCTGGAGGGGGGAAAGAAGGGCAATTGAGGTTAAGAGACTTGCCCAAGGTCACACAGCTAGTAAGTAGTAAGTATCTGAGGCCAGATTTGAACTCAGATCCTCCTGACTCCAGAGCCAGTGCTCTATTCACTGTGCCACCTAGACACCCCTCAGCTGTGCCATTTTGAGCAAGAGATATAGAAGGGACATAAATTGGAATAAAAGGGCTAGGGGTCTGAAGCAATCAGGAAGACCTGGGTTCACATCCTTTGTATGACCCTTTCTATGTGACGATAAGCAAGTCATTAACTTCTCTGAGTCTAGTTTCCTCATCTGTAAAATGGGAATAATACCTGTAGTACTTACAACACAGGACTATTGTGAGACTCAAATAAGAAAGTTAATATAAAATGTCACATAAATATATCCATTTTTATAACTTAAATTTTATGGTGATTTTTATATGCATATTAATACTTTTTTGCAAACAAATTATTACAGTCTTCTTTTTAAAATGCAATACCAGGATATTATTGTGATATTCTCATTATCCAAAGATCACACAACTAAATATCTCATTACTTAAACATAAACTAGTAGTTATTCATGGGTTGGGTTTTTTTTTTTTTGTTCCAGTAATGGAAATAGATTTTCCTCATAAATACTATCCTATTTTGAATATTTTAACAAAACAACAATAACAATAAAACAAGAATAAGTCATTCGGTCCATCAATAAGTATTTATTAAGTTTCTATGCCAATTATTCTTCCGGAAATAGAAAAGAAAAAAATAGTCTTTGCCCTCAAGGAGCCTATATTCTATCACAATCTCAAATAAATTATTAGTGAACAATTACAGTGGAAATGCATCATCTGGGACTTACAGCATCAGAAAAATTAGATATTTGAATATCTAAATAGATCAAGATGAACACAGCATTATTCTCTAATGGAGTACTCTTTGTACTTTGCTTTGTCTTAAAGTGTATGTCTTTGCCACAAACCTTTCAAAGTGTGATCTTTGATTATTTTGATTAGTTGAAAGGAAGTCTAAAACTATAAGCAGTTGAAAAAGCATACTTTAGCTTATGTGATACATCAGTACTTCTCATTTCTGCTTGTCAATATTTGGTTATTTAGAGAAGAGAGAAATGAGCTTTATGTACCAGTGGAACAGTCATGTTTAGTGCGCAGTCAGACTTTGATTATTCACGTTTACAAATTATTTTACGCATTGTCACATTATCTTATTAAAATAAACAGAATCTGGTAAAAGGAGAGAGCCTTTTAGACTAAAAACTTAAGGTGAGAACCAGAAATCTAGGTGAGACAGACAAGTGTTACTATAGCCTGGTGTTTTGCCTCGAGGTAGGAGATACTGCCCATTCCTACCATCTAACAGGGAAATGAAAGAACAGGTGAAATGAATGGAGGATGGGAAGGATGAAAAATTCACTTTCTCATTTAAGGACAAACTTCACAATCCAGCTTTGATTTTCAGTTTAACATGTCTGGAGCATTGAAGAGTGCCTCTGATGGCATCTGCATACATTCAAACTTAGTTATAAAGTGTTTCAGATTCCAATGATCAAATAATGTTTACAACAAGAATAAAAGATGGAGGTAAAAACTAATGTGTGTAGAAATAAGTAATAAGTTGGTATTGTGGAAAGAACACTGGTTAAGAACCTAAAACCTAGATTATAATCCTGGTTGTGCTATGTAGTGCCTGTGTGAGCTATGGCAAATCCTATAAAATATCTGGGCCTCAGTTTCCTCATCTGTAAGATCAATAAAGTTGAATAAGATAACCCCTAGAGGTTCCTTATAACTCTGGATCTCTGAGTATATTTGCTTCTAGATGTGACAACTACTAACACAAATAAATGTGTGTACGCCTACAATATTTTCTATAATATGTAAATTGTACACACACACACACACACACACACACACACACACACACACACACACACCAGACCTGGCCCTCTCTCTCTCAGATCCAGGTAGGTTACCTCTACCTTTCAGTATTTCTGGTTCCCTCTGCTTCTATTAGCTCAAACCCCCACTATCTATGTTCCTTCCATTGTTAGAGGCACCTAACAGTTTCATTTAACCACTTAACATCAATTAGCTTTTATAACATGATATTTATTTTGATTATATAGAGTGGACAAATGTATAAACATTTCACCAAAAATCATGAGGACATACTCTCACCTTGGTCACAGAGATTGGATGGGAGAAAAGTAGACTCAACTTAGATCAACACATATGTGTGTATGTACATAAAATGTATGTTTATGTATAAGTGTATGTATGTGTGCGCATACATACACACATATCAATAAAGTCATTAATCTCCTCAAGTTCATGTCCAGATGTGGCACAATTGCCAGATGAGTCCTTGTCTCACATTTCACTGGCCAGTGTCCAGAAGGTAACTCCCAGAGGTGGATCCTTGCTCCCTGTGGCATCAATGATTCAGTAACTCTGACACCCAGATTCCAAAACACCAAAGGGCCCTCAAGATCCCAAGGTTGGAGGCTCCACTCCCTTCACCTAAAAATGGAAAAGAACAAACACAGAGGACAAGGACCAAGGTCCATTTCTTGTGGCCACATGACCTGAGATGGGAGAAGATCACAAGGCCTTTCTTTTTACTACATTATTTTTTATACAATGTCACATGAGTGAAGAATTTAAACCAACAAAGCAACTGTAGGAAGAATGCTCAGAAAGCTCAAAGAGGACTTAGCTTTTTTAACACTCGTCCCCCAATTCTGACTATTTAGTCAATTGAAAAAAACTCATACCATCCATATGATTAGCAGACCAGACTCAGTTACAAAATGTCTGTACATGTTAAAAAAACCTTTCCCTTCTATGTCACCATGGCTCTCCCGAAAGCAGGCTTCCCAGATGCTCTAAGTGGGGAAGCTGCATCAGCTCCGTAAGTTTGTGGGGCCAGTACATGCACCAGACCCAGGTTATACAGAAGTTTATGTTTTTGTACAATCCACTCATCACTTCTGATTGTCCATGTAACTGCTTTTCTCTACACAGGGAGCTATACAGATCATTAAAGTGAGTCTGTTGTGTAACCTTAGGAAAGTCATAATCTCTTTAAACCTATTTCCAAATCTAAAAAATAAACAGATTGACCTAAATGGTCTTAATATCTCCATATGCTTATTGTTTTTTTTAATGGTTTCTAAAGGTTTGTCACTGAATGACTCTCCATAATCCTCATACTTATGAGATGGTTAGAGAGATTTAGACATAAAGTCTGTTATTATGAATAAGAATGAAGTCAATTCATCCAATTGGATTCAATATTTATTGAGCACATATTATATGCTTAATATAGGAATCAGCATAAACTAACTTAGTTTTAGTAATGCCATATTCTAACCATCTGAGACAGCTTATCATTTATTATCCTGTGTAGGAATTTCTATTTTTTGGAGGGAGGGAAGGCAAGGCAATTGGGGTTAAGTTACTTGCAGTAAGTGTCAGTTGTCTGAGGTCACATTTGAACTCAGGTCCTCCTGACTCCAGGACTGGTACTCTGTTCATTGCGCCACCTAGCTGTCCCAAGGAATTTCTTACATAAGATATATGCATGCATGCATGCATGCATGCATGCATGTGTATATTGTATATATATTTCATATATGTGCTAGTTCTAATTTTGCTGGAGGGTTTATTTCCCCAATAGAAATGTAACCAAATTTTGGTAGACCCCATGCAAGTTATTTATTCTATTTCAAAGCCTACTTTAGAAGCAACACACTAACAAAACATATCAATGTCACTTTTATAAGTTTTGGTATTTGTGATTTGTGCAATTTGATATGATCTTAGTTGTAAATTATTCTATTTCAGAATAACTTTTAGCTTTCCTTCATATACTTTCATTCATTCAACTGGAATCATATGTGTATGCAGGTTCCCCACAAGTGAAAATTCTGGTAATAATCGAAGGACTATAGATTTAGCACTTAAACTTTTGGGGCACTCTATATATTATCTCCTCTGAGCTTCACAACAACTCTAGAAGGTAGAAGTTATTCCCCTTTCATAGAGGTGGAAACTGAGGCTCACTCTCTTGCCCATGGTTACATATCTAGTAAATAGCTAAAGGAGGGTTTAAACCCTGATCTTTTCTGAATTCATCTGCAGTGAACTAGTCACTATCCTACTTGACTTCATTGAATAATATATTCCACTCTTTTTGTTGGGGGAAAGGGCTTTGGGAGAATGTAAAATTTATAATACAAATTATTTTTTAATCTCTCCAAGAATTTCAAGTAAAAAAGATTCATGGCTTTATGAACAAAGGTATCTCTAGCATCATATAGAATTACACAGCAGCAAAAGAAAAGATGTGAGAACTGTCTAAATCCCATAGAGAAAAGCATGAAAAAATCAATGTTGAAATGGATAATTGAATGATGCCAGCAGGGCTGAGTAGGTCATCATTACATATGACATGATTGTAACAAAATGCCTAGGGTCATTCAACCTGATGAACGAGATATCGAGTAAGATTGGAAATTACATTTTTCTACCTACATTTACATAGTGCTTTTGAGAATCAGAATGTAGTCATCATGGTGAAGGGAAGACACAACCAAAAATTAAATTGTATCAGTGATATATTGGAGTGGGGGGGGGGGAGTTTGGTGTTATGCAATTGTAAGAGATTCCTTCTCTTGTGGTCATTGGAAGAATTTTCTATATAATGACATCATAGGAAGTGAACCAGAAAATGACCACTGGCTTTGTCATACAAAGAATCCCATTTCATAAGTATACATAAGGGAAGAGCTTCTACAATTTACTTAAAATATAAATTGTAACCCCCTAGCAAGTACTATTGCCTTATTTCATTTGTTGATAAAACCTCCCAGGTGAATGCCTTTTTTGGTAAAAAAAAAAAAATATGTGTTTAATAAATAAAGTACTGACTTTTACTACAGTGGCAATTAACTAATGATGGACAGTTGCATTATCCTTCCTTTGTTACATAATATTGCTATATGTTGTTGATATACAATAAAACTGAAGAATATTTATTAGAATTCCAAAACATAGTGGTACATTAATATATTATGTTACTCTTCATTTTGGTATCTTGAAACATCACATGAGATGATTCCATGGAAATACAGCTACACTTTTATTTACATTTTCAGGAATTGTGGAATTTCACAGAATTTTTCATTTTTTAATAACATTGCAATAAAACATGGCATGAGGATATAGCACGGCCATGAATTTCCTTTTCTCATTGTACAGAATTCACTTGGTCTGTGACCAGTTGGCAAAAATTCAGTACCTTTTTTCTAAGCAGACACATAAAGTGAAACCTGTTTGGAAATTGGCACACAGGATTCCAGTTTGGCCACAGTGCGAGTCTCGTGGAGCCAATTTGTTCCAAGTACATAATGAGTCTTGAAAACTAGCACCAACCCCTGAGGTATGGACCTGAGGTAGGATAGGCCTCAGATAAATTATTCTAGAAAAGAGAAGACTTTAATAAAAATTGAAACTGTGACTCCAAGTATTAGTCTTGTACTTTTTAATGTTCAGTTTTCAGGTGAGTGCTCAATAGGATTTGAGCAAAGGGATATTAAAAATTCTGCCATCTGGTAAAAAATATATATACTATTTTGTAGGCAGAGTTGATTATTAAATCAGTTTGCACATTTTGTGTGATAAAACTGAACTTATGATAACATCAGAATGCTTCTTGCTGTAAAGGTTACTTATTAATATTGATTCTTACAACTAATTGTAGTAATTAATGCTCCCCTTCAATACAAAACACTGATAGAAAAACCTAAAAATTTCTATCACAAATTTTATTTTTCACTGCGTCTTAAGCAAAACATCTCTTTAAAGTTCAGTTATCTCATTTCTGGGATGATTATATTTACTCTGGTTTATTTGACAAGGATTTGATAATTCATAGGGGGGATGCAAGAAAAAACATAATAAAACAACAAAGTATTGGAAAAATATAGTGTTATTTATTTTGATGGTCTCATTTATCATTCTATCCATTTTTACTGTATACAGTCTTAAAAGAAGTAAAAAATATTGGGGTTTTACATTTCTGAAATAGAACTCATGCTAAAAATATTGAATGAATTAAAACTACAAGAAAATGTGACTTATAAATTAAGATATATATGCATAATTTATATACATACATACATACACATGTGTGTGCTTAGCTGCTATAGTACAATCACCATTGAGAAATCTAGCTGTGTGAACCCACTTTTTTCAAGATGCCCAAGCAATCATGAAATGAATTTCATATCAAGGTCACAATGAGTAAAAGATTCTAATATAATGTTCTCATCTCTCAAATTGTATATGAGGGAACAGCGAAGGCAAAGCATCTCCCCCCCAAAAAAAATTTTTTTTCAACTAATGGACAAATTCCTCATGATCTTTATGTTAGGAAGCAATTAAACAATAAGTTGCACAGTCATTTTTGACACGCTTAGACAATGCTTGCTTTGTCTAAAGACTATTTTTTTCTATTTATAAAAGAGAGAAGAACATGGAGTTTACTTGATTGGACAGCAATAGAATGCCCCTACCCTCCTAGAAAGAAATACGGGCTTGAAAATAGTCCTGAGTATTTCCAGTAGGGATGAGAAGAATTTACCAACATTGTGAACTTTCTACCTGGTCCTTCACCAAACTATTCTTCCTCAACCCCCACATATATTCATTTACTCCATGTCTTCTTACTTCTCATAAATTTGCAGAACATAAGAGTTAGAAGCAATATAGACCAATATAAAGAATACTGGATCTGAAGTCAAAGACCTGGATTCAAATCTTGCCTTTGATGTTATATGTGTGACACTGAGCAAGTCAAGTAAACAGGTCACAATTTGCTTATTTCTAAATGAAAAGGTAAGCTTAGATGGTCACTAAGGTCCCTTCCAGTTCTAGATCTGAGATCTTCTTTTCTTCTTCACTTTAAAGAGAGAAAATCAAATCTCAAAGACATAGTGTGACTTGTTCAAGGATATGTGGTTAGCTAGTATTAGACAAGACTTTAAGTCTCTTGATTCCCAGTAGAGCATTCTTTGCCTCTTTCTAGTACATAATTCTTACTCAACACCACTATGACATACCTCCATTCTTCCATGACTTACCCTATCCTATATTAGTATTTTTCTAGTACTTACATATATATAGATATGCAAGAAAGATAGGAGATCCATCACATGACTTAGCAGAAAAATCCTAGGGAGTTACCTGAGACAGTTACAAGGTTTCCCAAAAGTCTTAGTGCAGCTTCAGCTTTTAAAACTATAATGGATTAATTAAGTATTAGCTAAACTTCTTGGTTAATGTGATTTGTCCAGTGTTACAAAGGTAGTAATTATTTGAGTCCAGCTTTTCTTTATTTTAAGCCCAGTATTCTATCCACTATGCCATGATGTCTCTTACATTAATACTAACAAGGCTGATTCTTCAAATACAAATAATAATTGCTGACATTTTTATAGCACTTACTATGTTCCAGGTACCTATATTATAGAATTTATATTATATCATCATATCATATCCTATATTATAATATATTGTATTATATATTCTAGAATATAGAATCACAGAATTTTAGATTTTGTAGGGATCTAAGTAGTCATCTAATTTAACCCATGCCCTCCCCCCATGAAACCTACTATAATATGATTGACAAGTGGTCATCCAATGTCTGCTTAAAGACCTTCAGTTAGAGAGACAATGCTATATCTCTTGAAGCAGCTTATCATACTTTGTATATTTCTGTTAAGGATCTTTTTTCTATTGCTACTGAACTTAAATTTGCTTCTTTGCAACTCCCATCCATTGCTTCTGGTTCTGCCCTCTGCCACCAGGTATAACATGTAATAACAATAATAACATTTGCATAGCACCTTATGGCTTGTAAAGCACTTTACAGATATGATCTTATTTTGATCCTCACAACTAACACTGGATGCTATTCTGATCCACATTTTACACATGGAGAAACTGAGGCAAACAGAAGTTAAATGACACATAGTTAAAAGATCACATGCCTTGTAAGTGTCTGAGACAGGATTTGAACTCAGGTCTTCCTGACCTCAGGCCCAGTGCTTCCTTTACTGTGCCACCTACTTGCCTTTTATTGTCTTGTAATTATTTGAAAAGAAGGTTGCTTCCTTTATAATTGCATGGGTCTTAGAGCTAGAAAAAACCTTGGACATCACCAAGTATAGTCCCTCATTTTAGAGTTGAGGAAACTGAGGCACAAAGAGGTAGAATGACTTACCAAAGGAGATATAGCTAAGATTCCATACCAAGGTGTTTTCCACTATTCTCCGATGTCCTCAGTTCAATTATAAGACTGTGAAGGACAGGGCTTTTTTGTGCTTTTCATAGCATGAAATACAGCACTAGGGTCATTCCCATCCAACTGAACTTCAGGGTCCCAGGAAAATCGTACTCAGAAGACTTGCCACCACCACCACAGCTTCAATCATTTTTTTATACTTGTGAAACCAGGTTAAAAAGAACAACAGGAAAATACTAAAGCAGAAAAGATCACAAAAATGTAATGTGAGATTCTCACATAGCAACAGAAATTAGAGCCCCAGAGCAATACCCCCTACCCTCCAAAAATACAACTCTTTCTGGGCAAAGAGAGACTCAATCAGCTTTTGTCAAAATGTAAAAAGTGTGAAGCAATATATATACTTACCAAAGGGTTGTGACTCTGAGCTCACCCCAGGGAGTAGAAATCTTCATTGATAAAACGTATCCCTGTTTTCTTCTTGTTATCCATCCTAACCCATTCCTTTCTCCATTTGGAGAATATTAAGGCCTTCCCAATAAGAAGGCCAGATTTCCATTAAGTAAAACTGGACAGCAAATCCCCTGAGATTTCTCTTAGAATTCCCTAAGCACAAGATCATTGATAGGAGGGTAAAGATTTTCTACCCTAGCAAAGCCATTGCCCAAATCCACTGGGGACTTAAGTGGCAAGAAAACCAAACCCTCCTGAGGGGAATTACTAGCTTCACATTTCTGGGGAAGCTGGGTGAAATCCCTTGGTGGACACATTTTCTCTGAGTCAAATGAAAAAAAACTCACAAACTGAAAGTCTAGCATAAGGGAGTAATCTTCAATCTCAGGAATAGAGAGGGATATACATAATTAGTATATTAAAGCAGAGAAAATTGAAATTCCCTATAATTACCATTATATCTCTTGATATGTCCAAAAAATATCTTAAAAACATTAATTTTGGTTGCAAAACGGAGTTAATTCACTGTCATATGTCATCTCTATGCCTGATTTTCAGCCTATGTGTTTATACAGAACTTATAGAGAAAGAATCCTCATTTTATTATAGAAGAACTCTTCATTAAAATTTTTCATTAAATGTAGTTGGTTCAAGGAAGGCATGTTAGTGCAAGTAAAATGAGAACAAAGCATTTGCTGCTTTTTTTTTTTAACCGGGATCCTATAGGGAGAATATAAGGGAGAAAATAAGCAACCCAGTTGCAACAGCAGACCTATATTTTATTTGAAATTTTAAAAAATAGAATCACAAATAAATTAGGTCCATGTTCAAACTGAATAGTCAGCTTGGTATCCAGATTTATAGATATGGGTTCTTATATAGTTTCCCGTAGACTTTATTGCCAATTAGCTTTATGCCAATTCTTCCATCTTTCACTCCCATTGACTTCAATGGCTATTTTATGCCTTGATGGGCTAGGTCCTAATCAGGAGAGACTGGTCTGAAGAGAAGATAACACTCCTTTATTTTGCACTAACCACATTGTAATTGAAGATGAGGTGCTGAAGTGAGAGTGAGCTTTCTAAAGGTGTTTTTGCTCTAAGAGCTGTTATTAGACACAATGCCACGCTAGAATGAAGATTTCAGAGTGAATGCCTCATGCTAACACTGCTTTTGACCATTTCATTAATTTCCCATAAGAGAGACACACTGACCCTTAAACACTATATCTTGCAGGCTCTTTCAAACTAATTCATTTAAGGGTTTCATCTTTTCTTTTCTTTTTTTTTTTAAATAAGGAAGCTGACTAGCTGACTAATAAGTGTAGCTCTTAGTACTAGAGCACAGATTTCACATCTAGCAAAATAAAAATGTTGTTGTTCTGCCTGTATGCCTCATTATGCCTACTTGTTTTTTAAGATATCATCCTTCATCCATAATTCACCTTTTCAAAGCAAATGGCATAAGCCAAAGGTAGCATTGCAGCCAGTATTAGCCACCACACATCGAGCACATCAGTCTGATTCAGGTTTCACCTTAGTTAAATGACCCTGTGTTTGCTTGACCAAAGGAAGAACATGGTCTCCCATAAGTCATAGAAGACAAATTTCCAGTTCTGCTGTACTTCTTTGATGATTTATTTTTAAGAAAGAAAATTGACAGGCAAATGATGTCACTTTACATAACAGCACTTCTGTGGTATATTAAAGTTTCTAAATTGATAAAAATTAACTGGTTTGTTA
This sequence comes from Petaurus breviceps papuanus, assembly GCF_028583685.1. NCBI lineage: Eukaryota > Metazoa > Chordata > Mammalia > Diprotodontia > Petauridae > Petaurus > Petaurus breviceps. Next base: position 89,449,080 of record NW_027186304.1, read on the forward strand.
TTCACAAGCTAAGATTGTTTCTGTAGGAGCTACCAAACCTTGCCCCCTGATCATTTAAAAGAGGAATGGGAGTGTTTTTCATTGTTATTAAATACCCAATACTAAAAAGGAAAAAAAAATATGCATTGCTGAGGCTTCTAGAAGAACTCAGTTTCTGATTTCATAGAGGAGTAAATAGTCATATAAAGGTTTCATTAGTGGCTGGGGCACAAATTAGACCTTCCCCTAAGCAACCCTAACTAATACACTGATCTTCATTAGTGGAATTTTTAATTGAGTGACTTTCATTTTTTTAACAGAACTAGTCATTTTACTGATGGTTTCCCTCTTTCTACTTAGTCCTAATGTGTTGCACAAATCCTTTGTTAGTGCATGCTGAGGGGCCAACACACTATATCTAAGGTCATAAATCTGAAATTATTGTTACCTACTTGAAAGTTTCTAGTTTTTATGTGTTTCCTTGCATTCTCTTCACTGAAGTCCTACTATGATGTCTCAGGATCATGTGTCATCATAGGCTTTTATGACTTTGCCAAGGGTATTGGCAGGTCCTACTGAGTTAAAAGGATTTGTGACAGATTGATACTTGAAGACCAGCCTAGCTAAGTTTAACACCAGAAGTCTGGCTCAGAGTATTTCTGCTTCCAGACTCTTCTGAAAATATCTTCCACCAAGTCACGAAAGTTTGCATTCTGTGCAATAGTGAAGAAAACAAGATCACTTGGGAAATTGTGGATTTTTTGAAGTACTAAAGATGTAATTATTAGTCTTCATGTTCATCTTGAATAAATTTAAATTTTGTTTTCCTCTTTAGTGTTGGAGTTGTAAAAAAAAAAAGGTTGGAGATTAGAAAATAAGAAAAAATGACATTCATCATAAGTTGCAAGTAAACTTTTCAATCTTCCTTCAACAAGCATTCAATAAGTCTTCTGATCAAGAACTCAGCTGGGTTCTGAGAAGGATTCAAAGCCAAAAATAAAACATCTCTTATCCTCAAGGAACTTTCATTTTGCTAGAAGGAAACAAAAGGTATACAGAAAGCAAATACAAAGCATACAAAATAAATACAAAGTATTTTTTTTATTTCATTGTTTTCAAACCAGACAGCTGATTGATTGAATTCCTTACTTTTCAGACAGTTATTCTGGTATTACATAAGTCAATAATAATTGAGAGTCTGAGTGACCTGAGGTCATGAAGATCTTAATCTGGAGTCTATTGGGGAGGGAAAAGAAGTTAAACATTGGTTAAACTTCTACTTTTTCCAGGCACTAGGTGGTACAATGGATAGAGTGGAGGGTCTGAAGTCAGGAAGACTTATCCTCCTGAGTTCAAATCTGTCCCCAGACATTTATTAGCTGTGTAACCCTGGGCAAGTCACTTAACCTTGTTTGCCTCAGTTCCTCATTTGTAAAATGAGCTGGAGAAGGAAATGGCAAAGTACTCTTATTATCTTTCCCAAGAAAACCCCCAATGAGGTCACAAAGAGCCGGAGTTGCCTGAACAACAACAATGTTCCAGGTACTGAGCAAAGCACTTTTTGCAAATATGATCCCTTTTGATCCTCACAACACCCCTGGGGGGCAGGTGCTATTATTATCCTCGTTTTACAGTTCAGGAAAGTGAGGCACAGAGGTTAAGTGATTTGCTCAAAGTCATAGTTAGCTAATGTCTGATCCAATATTTGGAGTTCCTGAGGCTGAGAGATGAAAGTTTGTGAGGTGAAATTTCTGGAGGCCTTGTCTGCTTACTGACAGAGCTGCCCTGGGGCCAGCTGTTTGTTGATTCAGTGGAGTCGACCTGGGGGTGTCTACAACTTCATTCCAGACCAAACCTCAGCCCCTGGAGGACCTGTCTTTTCTGAGGTCCTCTCAAGCTGTCTTAGGTAGGCAACTGCTTCACCCCTCTATTTTTGCTTCTCCATGTTCATTTCATGGCAATTTTCTGTCTGTTTATAAAGGAAATCTGGAGAGCTCGGGAATTTCTCCTCTGCTCCTCTATCTCCCAGAATGCCCTCTCTCCCCCCAGGTCTTCCTGACTCCAGGCCCAGCATGCTTCACCACTGCACTATCTAACTGCACCAGAAAAATTGTACAGAAAAATTTCTCTATAAATAGACAAAATAGGATTTTTACTAATTATTCGTACTGTCCCTACCTACACCCAAAAGAAAAGCATCAAGTTGTCTAATTTTGAAAGACATTAAAACAGTCTGCTTTAGCATAACTTTCTCTAGAATATACTTGTCTACCGTATTGGAATGCAGCTTTCTTGAAAGTAGAAATTGTTTCCTTCTTTGTACTTGTATGCCCAGAGCCTAGTCCAGTGTCTGACTATAATAGGTGCTTCATAAATGTTTGTTGATTGATTAATTCCAAGTAGAACAAAGAGCAAGCAAGTTTGCATGAAAGTATTAGTTATACACAGTTCTGGCTTTGCAATACCCTGCAGCATTTTTAGTTGTCTTGAAGGGGCTTCCTGAGTCATTTGATATCATTTCTCTTTGTTTCATGTGTTGCCAAGGCCAGAAAATTCATCATCTAGTGGCCAAACTAAGCAAAAGGAGCTTATCCATACTCATCAACATTGATTCTTGAAAACAAGCTCTCTCTGTCCTCAGGTTCATACTCAAAACATTTTTAGCTTGGTAGGAAAACCCAGAGATGATGTCCTGCTGGCATAGCCTCCAAAAATACATGGTCACCTGCACTTTTGAGGCAAGACTTCTGTGTAAAGAAATTCTCTATAATTAAAAGTAGGACTTCTGTGGAAGGGCATTCTTTATAAATCCTCAAAACAAAACTAATTTTAAGCCCCTTCATTTTTTTAAATTGCCTAACTTTATGTTCCCAGGGAAGCGACTGCTCAAAAAATGTATCATGTTCCAGTTAGGTTTAAAATTGTTCAAAAGAAAATAAAAAAGGTTCTGGCTTTTATAAAGCAACCCCAGACAGCAAGGAAACTCCGGCTGGGTTCATGCCGAAGCTGCAGGAGCAAGGTGCCTATTGTATTCTAAGTCTAATAACCCTAACTGCATCCAAGGTGCCTGGGGAAGAAGGGGAGCCCACACACCAGGCAGGCAATAGAACACAATAGCTACAAGAGAAAATAATAAAAGAAAAATGTACTAGAAGCATGATCAGTCATCCCTGATTAGGAGACAGTCTCAGGAAGCACTGGCTATAAAACTGGTATCCTCTTTTCTGTTAGAGTTCTCATTTTTGTTTTAGAAGAACCCACAGGGAACAGAACAGAGATCTCCAGAGGCCTCTGCTCCTCCTGCTGAAGAGTCAATAGCCACACACAGGGACAGAAGGCCCAGGCACAACAATTTAGAGTGAGGAAAGACCACTCCTATACCCTCCTACTAACACCTAGTTCAGATACACACAGTGTTCAGTGGCAACCTCACAGAACTGGCAAGACATTGTAAAATCCTGTATAACTGAGTTGAGGAGACTGATGTAAAAGGATTGCAAGCACCATGGAGAGTCATGAGGAAGTGAAATCTCAAGTTGGGGGTATAGTAGATACTTGATTAAGTTAAATACATTATTTGAGGTGTGATCTTGAGGTTAAAAGATAAACAAAGAGGGAGACAGAAGCTATGAAAAGGGAATGGGATTTTCCAAAGCTAGAAAAGTTCTGCTTTTTCTTTCTTTCTGAAAGGGTTATCCTTTTAGATAATGATTTTCCAGTACAAATTTTTCAAAATAGAAGAAAAAAATTTAAATGAGGAAGAGATACAATGTGAGAGTAAAACAATTCCAATCTGATTTATTTGAACGAGTTATTGATGTGGAAAGATGGCATATGTTTAGAAGAAAGGACATAGACAACACTTAGAATAATTTCCTCCAGAAGTTTAACTAATGTCATTCAATTGTCCTAATGAGAAGAATAAAGGAGCCTAAAAGCACCCTAGCCTGCAATCACTTGAATTACTTGCCAAGTGAGGAGATGCAGCAACTAAGGAAATACAGGTTTAGAATATTAGCTTGTTACAGAAAAGGAGAATGGAAGGTCATGATCAGTCTTGCCTAGGAAAATAGAGAGCAGTTGTGGAAGGAAAAAGCAACTTAAAAAAATAAGCTTGGAGAGAGATTCAACTAAGCACAATTATTACAATGGTATTTAAGGATGAATTGGGGAGAACAATAAAGAAAACAAAGATGAAAATTATTTGCAAAGATACTTATTACAAACTACACTATCAAAGACAGTGGAGCCACCCCACTTCACAGTCTTGAATGTGCTTATAGAGGAGGTAGAAATGGTAATAAAGAGGTAAAGGATGGGGATGCATCAAGATGAGACCTAATATTCCTGAAGGAGATCCATCCTGAATTCAAGACAATTGTGAGCGTGTTTAAAGTATCCATTTATAAAAAATCTAAAGGAGGAGGAGTTAACATAGATATGGAAACATGTCTTTAAACTTACTACTACTGTATTCTGAGTCCCAGAGTCCATTGGTATAGGACTTATTCCTCATTACATGAGGGGCAGGTTAGGGTTGAGGGAGAACTGAAGAAAAGAGAAATCTTTGGACTCTTCAGTTCTTCTAGCTTCTACCTGCAAGAGAGAAGATCAGTTGAACTGGCCCCTCACAGCTGCAAGGCATTGAATAATCAATCTCCACCAATGGAAGGTGAGGAACATGACCTGGAATGTGATACCCTCACTCCCTGAATAGTCAGTCTCCATCATTGAGGAGAGTTTCACACAATTGACCCTTTAAGCAAGAGTTGTATTACTAAAAACCATTGAAAATGAGAGATCATTAATAACTACTAACATATTTACTTTCCTATCTGTACAAAATTGTATGACAATGATATGCATGCAAAGGAAGACATTCTTGAAGAACTATTAGTGGGAGACAAGAGAGCTTTCACAAACAAAATTTAAAGGTTCATCACATCTTTACAATCAATTAACTGAAAGATCAAAATAATACATGATCCTTCTTTGCTTGGTTCTTTTTGTTTGTTTGTTAAAAAAAACCCATTAGAATAAAACATCAACTTAAAGACTATCTCCTAACACAGTATCTCTCCTTTCTATACATCAACATTGTGCAAGATTCCTTGAAATATATAACTACAGAGATAACCATGTTTGAGTATTAAAATGCAAGGAGATATGAAGCAGGAAGATACATGTTCATGAAAGGTATTCATCAATGACATCAATTGCCTTTCTCAACCCTTCCTAATTCTAATGTGTAAACTTTTTCCCTAGCAGTAGCTATTGATTTTTAGGGCGAAATGGATGGCAGATATTCTGTCATTTTTGTAGCTTCCTTTTATTTTTTTTCCATTTTATTACTTTAACTTCTTTCTCCAGGTAATGATAGAAGTCATGGGAGAAGTATTTAAAAGAAATTCTTACTTTTAATTATTTTTTATTAGTCTGCATTTAGCTTGTTTGAACATATATGTTTGCTTGTTGTCTCTCCCATTAAATTGTAAGCTCCTTGAGGGCAGGGATTGTCTTTTCTCTCCTTCTGTAACCCCAGCCCTTAGCACAAAATGTTCCACGTAGTCAGTGCTTAATAAATGTTTATGGATTGATTGCCATGAAAGGACCTATGTATAAGAAACTATCTGATTAAAGTTAAGAACTCAACAAACACTTATTTAGTGCTCACTATGCATCAGACATTCTGTGGGTACAAAGAAACAAAAACAATCCTTATTGCCAATGAGCTTATATTCCACTTGACCTGGTAAGGATAGGAGGATCATGGATTTAAAGAGACCCTAGAGGTAATCAAGTTTATTTTACCGATGAGAAAACTGAGGCTTAGGAAGTCTAAGTGATTTGCCCACGTTCAGATAGCTGGCAAATTTCTGAGGCAGAATTCAAACTTAGGAGTTCTTGACTCTAAATCCAACACCATATACCACTACACCTCTTTGAAGACAGAAACAGAAGCTAATGAGTGTGAATGGCATTTTCAAAACCATCCACTCCAATAAATAAGATCCCAAAGTAAATTTTAAAAGAGCAAGGGGAAGCTAGACTTGCTCACCAGATAAAAACACTAGCTTCATATTATAGGGAAATTCTGGCAAACAGACATCTATGAAAGAAGGTAGCTGCATAAGAATATGTTCCAATTAAAATTTCTCTAGGCATTCCAACCTTTAGAATCTTATCCAAGTTGAATTTGGAACTGAGACTTTGGAGAAGAATATGCATTAATTCCTTTGCCATATTTGTTTCTCCTAATTGTTCATTGTCCTTTTAGAATATTTGGTGTAAACTTTTTCCCTAGCAGTAGCTATTGATTTTTAGGGGGAAATGGATGGCAGATATTCTGTCATTTTTGTAGCTTCCTTTTATTTTTTTTCCATTTTATTACTTTAACTTCTTTCTCCAGGTAATGATAGAAGTCATGGGAGAAGTATTTAAAAGAAAAAATGAGATTAATATTTTAGTTAGAATGTTATAAATTAAAGAAATATGGAAAGTATATAATGATCATGAATTCATAACTAAGATCTTTTATAGTAGTTTTCATATTCACATGTTCCTCAAAAAGAGTTTTGATTTAAATGTTTGTAATTAAAATCATATATATATATATATATATGTGTGTGTGTGTGTGTATATATGATTCTATAAAATTAAATTGAGGCATCTTTTAAAAGTTACTGAACTCATTTTTACCTTTTTGTCTGTTTCATTCAGATCTCAACTGTGCCTGGAATGTCACTCTAAAATAATATTTTATTAACTATCTGTTAATAACTATTCACTTAAAGCAGACATTAAAAATAGGTACAATTTTAAGTAGCTGGTATGAAATTGTTTTATTTCTTGAATACATTGTGGTTAGCTAAGTTCACTTTTGTATAGCTCGAGGGAAAATCTCATATAATCAAGCTTGTTTTATCATTATGATGAAAATATGACTCATATTTGCAACACCAATTAAGTCTTCTGTGACCCCTGACTTTCTATAATAAAAGAGCCTCTATGAAGAAAAGATACCTTTTCCAATCTTTGTATAAAGTGGAGTACATGCACGTGATGATGAAATGATATATCAACAGAAAATAGTCATAGTTAAGAGAGAATAAAAATTAGGTACAAACTTTAATACTGCAGGGTACATTTTTAGTGCCCTATAGGGAGATTTAGTCACACGACTTCCATTAACTTTAATGGGACTTGTATGGGAAAATCTGTATGCTGAAATTCCTGGGGAGTTAATGTCAGTAGAGTTTACTAGTTCCAATTTTGCTCTCTGAACTTTTGTTTTTGACTACCTTTACCTCAGTAAGGGTTCAGAGGGAAGAGGGAACAATAAAATGTGATTAAAATAAATGTTTTCCAAGTTTTATAAGCTTACATTTTTTCTGCATTTGCCTAAAGGTGAGATATATGCAAAAAACCAAGTTTATGTCATTTGGGATTGGATTAGCAAGTAAATTCAGCTGAATAAAGGGTACAGTTTCAAACATGGAATATTGTAGCATGGTTTTTCTTTGTGTCCTATGTTTATTTCTTTGAGGTGCATATTTAATGATTGCTTATAACAAAAAAGAGAAACAACTTAACAATATTCTAAAATTAATAAGTGCTGAAAGTCCAGATTCAACGTCTACTCTTTATACATAATTTCACATTACTTGACTATTGTTCATCCTTAGTTTTTGACAAACACCAATGACATAATGGGGTGGTGTCTTGAGTTGCACATAAATTGGATTTAAGTGAAGCAGAGTTGCACAAAGTTGTCAGTCTCACCTTCTCTTTCAGAGTCATCAAAGTTCAGTGGCAAGATAAAAATCAGGACAAATGGGATAGAGTGAATGACCTTGGCATCTTTGATGTCTGTCCAGTCTCTAAGCATTCCACATCACCTGCTTCAGCTGCCTTCATGACCATTGGAACAAATGGTTCTCAGCTGTTCATTCTGCCTAGAGAAAAGCCTTTACATGCTTGGGGTAGACATCATCCAATTCACTGACTATATTGACTTGACTATGTGTGAAGTGAAACGTAGTTGCTTGAAATTCTATGGTTTAGTCTTATTAAAACATTTAGAATCATTATGAAAGAAAAGCCTGAAAAATTAGGAAAGTTCCTGAACAAATAAGAGAAGCATAATGGCTCTTGACTTACCATAAATGATAGTTTCCCCTCAAAAAAAACAAAAAACAAATCAACAAGTATTTATTAAGCACTTACCATCTGCCAGGCATGCTAGGCAATGAATATATAAATGTGAGGAATAAAAGAGTCCTTAGTCATGATACACTTACATCCTAATGGTGGAAACGTGTACTTATAAAAATACATACATCAATATAAAATGTGTCACTGTAAAATGAAACTGAATTAAATCAATTAGATCAAACGATGATCAACTTCACTATACCAAGTTAGAAGGGTGACATTTTCAGCATTTGTGATGTACATGACAAAGGCAGGCATGAAAAATTCTGAGTTTATCTTAGATACACATGGTACCAATATATTGAGAAGCATTTATGTACAAATATCTCAGAAGAGTTTCAAATTCAATTTGACTCAACAAACATTTATTAAGCCATTCTCTTATTTTCCTGCCATATAAATCCTATGTTTATTGATATCTAAGAGTTTCCTTTTTTAGAAAATTAGCAGCATAATCAGCAGGGTCTTGCCTTTTTCAGTGAATCTAACACCAACTCAAACAATTAGATATTTTTAATTCAAACCATTGATTATTAAGCCCTTAAGGGATCTCAAAGATCAGGTAACAAAATACCTTATTTTGTAGGTTAGGAAATTAAAACCCAGTGATGTTAATATATCTGCCTAAGGTCACACAGCTAGTGACAGAATGAGGTCTATAAGCTATGTCTACTGATTATCAATTAACTGGTTTTTTTCCACAATACCTCATTGACTCTTATCCTAAGTAAAATAGCATCATCTCTTCTCTGTTCCTTGGAATCCCTGGTTTCCTTCAAGGTTCTGATCAGGTGTTACATTTTCCAACATTCTATCCACACAAAGATTTTTCTGATTTGCAATCACAGTGTCTACCAGTTATTTTTAACTACAAATACTGCAATTAAATTATATTTACTTTGCACATACTTATATTTACCCTTCCATATACAAGCCATTCCCACCACTACCACCCATCCCTAAATGCTTAAGGGCAGGGGCTATTACTTTTTTTTAAATTTGAATCCCCAATGTGTTGCACACTGTAAGGATTTCTTCCCAATATCTATCCTTTTTCATCTGTCTGCAATCTTTAACATTTTTTTATCATCTTCTCAGTGAACAGCCAATAAACATTTACTAAGTACCTAGTATGTGCCGGGCACTATGCTAAGTTCTGGGATAAAAATGTGAAACAAGAAACACAGTATCTGCTTTCAAATACTTATAATCTAGTGGAGGAGATAACACATTATGCTTTGAAAATATTAACACACTCTTTCAATATATTTATCTATTGAGTTTGTGTGTATATAGTTATTTTCATGTTGTCTCCCTCATTAGAATGTAAACTCCTTGTGAACATGTCATTGCCTTTCTTTATATACACTTCGCTTAGCACTGTTTCTGGTTCATAGTAAGTGTTTAATAAACAGCTGTTGGTTGATTGATTTAATAAAAGTTTGTTTCATAGAATCTGTATGTCTCAGAATTTTATATAAACAACCTTAATATGTCAAGAATCTGCCCTCAAATCTATTCATATGCAGGTAAATAAGTTTTATTTCTTCCTTTATAAAAGTTCCAAAGATCTAAAGATCCTGTGGGCTTTCTGTGAGATTGAAGAAGGTAGACATAGTTCATCTTAATATTACAATTGCATTGCTTTATTTGCTACTGAATAATAATACCTGAAATCATTCTGTTTGGCCATTTGGGGAACTTTATTTGGCCCAATTCAGAGAAAAAAGAGAGGAATCAGCCTCTAGGAATTTGCTAATGTGACTATCTTTCTAGCAATCTTCTTTTGTGTATGGTATAAGTGTGATGCTAACACTATGCTTTCTACGACTTTGGCATAAATAGGGTGTTCATTTCCAAGCTTTAGTTCTTTAACTGTTCATGTCCATGTTGAAGCTCATTAAAAAGGCTGCTTCAGACCACACTGTCTATTTGAAGAACTCTAAATCACACTTGAATGGACATTTTGTATACATACATTGCTTTACTCAGTCTCGGCATCATCCAGACAGTTTATAATGCCTAGTTTAAAAGTCTTCAAAAACCAGCTAGCTATAGAAAACAGATGTGTAGATTTGAGTACTTCAAGAAAATGCCAGCACTACTTTAAAGGATGAGAATATCCACAATATCAAGATATAATGGAACCACTCCTTCAGCTTCAATTTGCCATATATTGCAACTAACATAGCACAAGAATGGATAGACCAAATCAAATATTGTAGACATTTTATGGAACATGAAAAAGAGTCACTTCACATAAAATATTGCCTTTATTTTAAACCAAAGAGCAACTTATCTTATTATTTTTTAATTAATTTTTTAATTTTAAATTAGGTTAATTTCTAGGCACGTGTCATTTTCAACAGAACTAATAACACAGATCAGATCAATATAAGCAAAAAAGGGAAAATTAGAGTTTTTTTAGATCATCTAGTCTCATCCTGTATTCTTATAAATGAACATACTGAGGTATAAAGAGGTTATAAAAGTAGTGGCAAGGGGCAGCTAGGTGGCACAGTGAATAGAGCACCAGCCCTGGAGTCAGGAGAATCTGAATTCAAATCCGGCCTCAGACACTTAACACAAAAACTAGCTGTGTGACCTTGGGCAAGTCTACTTAACCCCAATTACCTTACCCTCCCCCTCAAAAAAAGCAAATAAATCAATAAATAAATAAAACTAGTGGCAAAATTTGTGATACAGCCTAGAAACCAGGGTCCTTCATTCCTCCTGTGATGTTTCTATACCACACAGCCTATAATTCCTTATCTTTTTATTGAAAAATGTTTTCAACTAAAAAACAGAGAGGATACAATATTGTCAACCTTACCCTGATACTGAAGGAAGGAAGGAAGAAAAGACAGGAACAAACATTTAAGTCCCCACTATGTTCCAGGCATTGCACTAAAAGTTTTACAAATGCTATCTCATTTCATCCTCACAACAACCCTGGGAGCTAAATGCTGTTATTATCCTCATAGTTGAAGGAAATGAGACAGTCAGAGGTTAAATGACTTGCCCAGGATGACACAGATAGTAAGTGTCTGAGGCCAGATTTAAACTCAAGCTTTCCTGACTCCAGGCACAGTCCTCCATCCACTGCATCACCTAGCCACCTAAAAGAGTAATTGACTTAACATAGTTTTGTTGTAGTTGTTTTCTGATAATTAGCAGAAAACAGAAGTAGGAACAATGAGTAGAGGTTGCAGAGAGATAAATATATAGCCAAACTATATATGTGCTGCATATATCATATGCAATAAATCCTATGATACTATGTATTATATGTACTGTAAGATGGTAATAGCATTGAGCACAATGGTATATTTCCACTATAATTTGGGAATCAAGGAAAATAAAGGGGAAAAGACAGAGGAAGAAAAATTCTATCCTGGCTGGGCAGAAAACTTTGTAATTCCTTCTATCAGTTTAAGAAACCATAGACTCAAATTAGTAACAAAAAGTCCATTTTTGGAAGGTTTTTAAAAAATTGATATCTTTTTATTTTATATAACATTCATTTTTAATAGAGCCCTTCCTACCCCAATCCAATAAACTATACCTTATAGATTAAGAAAGCCCCCCAAAATGTAATACATATTTACATATATATGTGTGTATAAACATGTATATTTGGTTTTTATTTACTCAGTAATACATTTTTTTGTGTGTTTCTATCATCTAGAACCAGGAAAAAAAAATAGTGGAAAGATAAGCATACAGTTTGATGTAGGACTTTATTTATGCTGTGCGCATCCAGCGAGGAACTTCATCTAGCAAGACAGGTCAGCACCCACTCTGCAACTCATAGTCTTAGAAGGTTGTTAGGATCAATGAGATATTACCATGTTTCCCTGATAATAAGACACTGTCTTATTATTTTTTTTGGACAGAAAAACACCAGAGAGCTTATTTTCAGGGGAGGGCTTATTTTAATGAACATTGACAGCAATTTTAATAAACAGGTAAATGTGAACAAAAAAATGTACCAGCAAAGTTCTTCACTGGGGAAGAACAGGATGATGCGCTCATTGCTGCAGCTCTGATTGGATGCAGCTCGGAGCGTGGCATGCGTTTCACCCGGGGGGGGAGGGAGGACGGTGCATACAGAGGGTACCGTAATGTAGCGTGTAGCGCAGGGGATCACCTTCACTACAGTAGCAATCTCAATAGGGCTTATTTTCGGGGGAGGGCTTATTTGAGAGGAATCTTACACAGTAAGGGAAGGGCTTATTTTCGGGATAGGTCTTATTATCGGGGAAACACAGTAAGTTACTTATCCACAGTTATACAATGTGCCAGAAATGAGACTTGAACCCATTTATACCTTCCAAGGCCAGTTATCTTCTCTGCCAGGAAACAAAAAGAATTGATACTATCCAGTACTATTAGAAAAATTCAAAATAAGTAGGAAAGAAGAACCATATTCATCTCTTATGAAGACTTCTCCAAAAACAGATCTTCTGAAACAACCCTTAGAAGCTTGCAGTTCTGGATCAACTGAAAAATAAAAGTTATTATTTAATTAGATAGTGCTTAATAGTTATTACTTACTTTCCTTGGATAGAGTTGTGAACTCTGGGCTTCTGTGTAGGATTGTAGTCCTCATATTCAGTATGCCTGTGCATGCATATATGTGTATAGATAATTGCTGTGCCTGGTTCTGAGGATATGAGCTGTGTAAAATTACTGTAGGAAGATGTAAATGATGTATGAAATGAGAAATCTTTGCCCAGTGGCAGTACATAGATAGAACAGAGATAGTGACGTGCAATCTCTATTCTGTCATTTGTCACAGGATTCATCTTAGAAAAAAGCAGAACATATCAATAAACCCGAGTGCCAAACATGCATAAACATGTTAGCTTAATAAAAACATGTTTGTTTAAAAACAACCAACCTATTTCACTTCTCCTTTAGGTCACACCCCTTCTTTGAAAATTAGTTTGCTGAAACCTTTGTGTAAGAGAGACACAGAAATCCTACATGTCATCCCCATTATCAATCCAAAATCATCAAAATCTTTTAAAAATGAAACACATGACTTCTAAATAACACTAGGTCTGAGCGTCTGCCTGCTTTGCAAGTACTGTTGTTTTTCTAGACTTGCCATGGAAAATCTGTTGATCATGGCAAACATTATGTCTACTATATCATACATTCAGATATTGAAAAACATATGGATATTCGATTGGATCTTTTTTCCATTTTCATCCAGATGTTTGAAACACCTTGAAGAGATTTCCCACTGCCAGAAATGACCACATAAAAATGGGATTTTTTTTTCTTCTTCCCCAGATAAGCAATCCACAAATGCCCTTTCCTATCTTTGAGTACATTTAGATTTTTCCTATACTAACCCATTCCCAAAACAAATCAAAGGTGTAAAAGAAAATTATAATTATTGAAGTCAGTCGACAAGTATTTATAAAATGCCTACTATTTTCCAGGCTGTTATAACTTTTCTTTAAGACAATCTTGTAAAAGGTAAAGAAATACAAAATCAGCATGAAAGAGGAAAAAAGGAAGAAAATACTTTGAATTTACGTGCTTTTAAGTTCTTGGATTCAAGCTTTAAAAAAGAAATATGCATAAGTGTATTCATATTAAGGATGTGTCTATGTTTAGAATATAGTTGGATTATTTGATAGACTCCATCAGTCATATCAGCCAAAAAAATAACAAAACAGATTTGTTCAGAAATACATAGCCCAATTTTAATAAATTAATCCCTTTTTAAAAAAATTTCTGTAGCAAGCAAAAGCAAAGCACAGAAGGACTGAATATAACAGAAGGAGATATGGTACACCTGCACCCAGTTTTTTTTTCTGTGTCTAGAGGGAAAAATATATATTTCACTTTTTTCAAAATATCAATTTAATATACATTCTCAAAAGAAGCACTGCAAATTATAAACAACCAAAGAACGAGATTCCTCCAGATCACTAATAAAAAGAGAAAACAAATCAAATTAATCCTAAGATTTCATCTCACACTCTACAAATTGTCAAAGTTATCCAAAGATGGTGATAGTCTATGCTGGAGGAGTTACGGAAAGATAGACATAGTAACACACTCATGGTGCTATGAATTGGATCAACTGTTATGGAAAGCAATTTGGAATTATGCCAAGAAAGTGATTAAAAGACCCATACCTTTTGACACAGTTATCACTATTAGGCAGAGAGGTTCAAAGATAGAAGAGATGGTCATATATGTGTGTCTATGTGTATATATATATATATATATATATATATATATATACACACACACATATATAATATATGTATGTATTAGTGGTAACACTTTTGTGATAACAAAGAACTGGATGAACTTAGATTCCTATTTATTGAGGAATGGCTAAACAAATTTTGGTATATAAATGTAAAATGTAAATAATAATATTTTACTATATCATAAGAAACTATGAATTTGAAGACTATAGAGAAACATGAAAGGACATATCATCCAAAGTAAAGTAAGCAGAACAAAGATAACAATGTGCACAGTGACTACAATAGAGTAAATGGAAAGAGGGAAAATGAAGTTCAATACTGTTTAATTATAATGGTCATCTGGATTTTTCAGAGGTTGGGGATTTTAGGTATGGGACTTTGCATATACTTCAGTTCAGTTGATGTATTGGTAAGCTTTGCTAAACTTATTTTCCCCTCCTTTTCTTTCCTTTTTTCTTTTTTTGCTTCCTGTCTTCCTTCCCTCTTTCCTTCCCTCCTTTCTCTTTCTCTTCCTGCCTCTATTCATCCTTCTCTCTCCTTTTCTCTTTCTTTCTTTTTCTCTTTTGTTCTTTCTTTCTTTTTCTCTTTTGTTCTTTCTTTCTTTTTTCATTCTTTACTATAGAGGATGACTCCTGGAGGGGAGTAGAATGGTGTATCTATTTATAAATCAAGGTGATATAAAAATATTATGTCAACAAAAATTTAAAATGTGAAGTTTTACATATTCGATTTTATTACTAATTCCTTCTGATTTTTGAAAAATGAAATATTACCTCACTAATTTAATTCATCTTTTCTTGGAAACATCATAGTTTCATTGGGTTTGCTTTTCATAAGACCAGATTGTTGAATATATTTATTTTTGTATATGACTGATTTAAGAAAATGGTACTGCTCTATTGCTAAACTGTTGGTAAATAAATGGTAGAAAGCATAAGTGAAAAGGGTGTTTTTACTCAATTTATTTTCCAAGCAGCAAAAATACAGTTGTATTCACACACACACGTATATACAAACACACATAAACACACATACATATACATTGTTTTCATACATACCTATATAAACACATGCTATACATACATGTAAATGTTTCTATATATACACACATGTACATATACATATACACATGCATATACATATATAATATGGAAACTTAGACAATCATATAAGATCATAGGCTGAGAATTGGAAGAAACCTAAGAAATTATTTAGTACATTTGTTTTCTAACATGTTTTATTCCAAAAAATCCATTTAAATAACAATAATAAAATGTTCTTAACTCCTGGATAATTTAATAACTACTCACAATATTATTTTATATATATTTATTGATAATTTACAAAAGCTACAGTAACTCTACCCAAAAAGTTTTAAATGAAAAATTACATTATATGATATAAAATATAAGGTTTTATTTTACCTACAATTATGAAAACTCTAAATATGAAATTATAAAGCTAATAATAAAATTATTACACACATTTTATATGACATTCCATAGGAAACAAAAGAAGCAATTCAACAAGATTTCATAAGCTTATTATTATCTATAAGATTTCATATTAAATTTCTTTATTTTACAAATTTGGTTGAATACAAATAATATTTTAATGAAACAAATTACAACTTGGAATATTTAACATAGTATATTAATTATTTTTAAACAATATCAATATTGAGCATTTTTATTTGAACAAAAGCTTGCAAAATGTGTTTCAGCACCAGACAAATACAATCTTAAATATGGTTCCATATGGAGTTTATTTCTCTTTGCTGTTGTTGTTTTAATTTATAAGAATAAAATGAAAATGCTTGCTCATACAAATATGTGGTGGGAAATAGTGGAAGAATTTTGCAAGCTCTCCTGTTGAGAGATGGGAATTAATTTTCTACTAATTAATGACAATTGTTACATTAGACGATAGAGTTAAAATTCAATTGCATATGTGGCTTCATTTTTAACAATGTTAATATATAAAATAACCTTTGGAAGCAAAGAGTCTCTTCATATGTGACTTTCTTCTCTTCTACCACTGGTGCATCAGTTATACTCCTATATAAGCTGTACTGAATTACCAGCCAGTATTGCCAATCAGTTCATCGGAAAGATCACCAGATAGAAAAATAGCAAAAAAAAAAAAAAAAAAAAGTAGAGGATAAATTCAAATAGGAAAACAACACTAATACTTTGATGAGAAATATTTTAAGATTTGCTTTTACTGAATATTTTTGATGTTCTATGATGGTTTCAAGATGGCTTGCTCAGCAAGCATAATTTTCAAACAGTTTGACATTTGTGCTGTAAGAATGAGAACCTTTTTTACATGTTGATCGTGTGATTGCACAAATGATGATATATGATTACAGAGGTTTATTTTTTTTTTAAAGAATCACTCCAGTACAGTATAGAGAATATAAATGAAGGTATGTTCATGCATCTGACCATCACTGGTAATCAGTTTGTGCCCAAATGTTGGACCCTTGTAGTGTTTTGGAAACAATTTGATAGCAGGTTGAGAAACTATAAGAACAAATTGTTTGATTCATACACGAACTTAAAAATTCTTGCATACATGATCGTGACATATTTGAATAGCTATAGAAAAAAAACCATGATATCTCAAAAATCATATTTTTGTTGTCACAGAGGAATAGTATATTTTTAACATAATTTGGTAACTATTTGCAATTATTTAATTATAAGGTACTATTGAAGAACAAATGCAAAGTTCTTCCATCATGGGAAGGGGAGGGTAAAGAGTAGTTTGTGAACCACTAAATGTGAACCATGTATCTAGGATCAACCTGGAGTGGATAAAGACAGGCAGTTTGGTGTAATGGGACAGAGTGATGGCCTTGGAGTCAGAAATTCTATTTCAGACACAGGTCACAACTGTATGACTCTGAGTATGTCATTTAATATCTCTAAGTCTCAGCTTCTTCATCTACAAAATGAGGACAATTGGAACACTTACCTTACAAAGTTGTTGTAAGAATAAAATAAAATAATGAATTTTTAAAGCACTTTGCAAATCCTATATGACTGTAAATGTTAACTATTAAAGAGGGAACAGAAGTGGCCAGCCTGGTTTAAGGTCATTTACTATTTTGGAGGTTTCATAAGAAATATTCACAGTATAGAGAAGTATAATTTGCACATAAAAATGAAGAAAAAGTATGAGGCACAACAGTACTATAATCATGAACCACTAAAGGGGAATTATCTAGTCCAATCTCCTCATTTACATATAAGAAAACTAAGACCCAAAGCAGTGACATTACTTGAGCAAGGTCACACAGGTCATAAGCAGCAGAGCTAAGATTCTGCCTTCCAATCTTAGGCTTCAAATCAGAGAATCTTGGTATTTTAGAGTGAAGTAATAGATGACATTTAATTAACATAGTTCACACTGACATAGCCTTTTAATGTTTAGAAAGTGCAATACTGTGAGTTAAGGTTCAAAGCATTTAAGTGAGTTGCCCAATATCATACTTCACCATACAACCTCTAAGAGAGATTGGTCCTCACAGGTTATCTAGGTTAAATCACTCATTTAAAATAAAATGTTATATTTCATCTCTTTTAAATACCAGCTTAAATTCAACTATATGGGAGTTCTTTTTTAATTCAGCATTGTATTTATGACTTATAAAGGCAAATTCAAGAGCACAGCATTATTTTCTCCTTCTATTTTCCCCCCTCATTTCATTTTGCTTCTTTTATTTCATTTAATGATGTTTTCCCTAACATATTATCATTTACCTGATTCCTTGCTTTTTTTCTGCCCTAGTTTTTTTAATTCAATTTCCAAATAAATTCCAGATTACTCTTCCTGAAGGATGGATATTAACATGTCATTCCACTGCTTAATAACATTTCATAGTTTTTATCAAATAAGATACAATTGTTTGGTATCAGGCAAGATATCTGTAAAGCACTTAGTATGACACAGAATAAATGATTAATAAAACCTTGTCCCCTCCTCCATTCACCTACCAAATAAAAACTAACCTCCTTGGTCTAATATTGAGAGGCTACCATAATATTGTTTCAATATACCTTTTTATCTTTATCTCTTTTACTTACTCTATACTTCAACCAAAGTGAACTACTTCTCACTCTTTCTCAAATGTACCCTATACTCTCCCACCTCCATGTTCTTCCTTATGTGACTATTCCCTAAACCAGGAATACTGTCTCCACATTTCTCCCTGATAACATACTAAAAGAACCAATATCTACATAGCAATTTGAGATTTGCAAGGCTTTTTACATATATTAGCTCCTTTGATCTTCACAACTTTATGATGTAAGTGCTATTTATTCCATTTTATATTTACTAAAATTGGGATAGACTAATTGATACTCACCCAGGGCTACACAGCTAGCAATCATCTGATGTAGTGTTCAAACTCAGTTCTTTTTGACTTGAAACTGAGCATTCTATCTATTTGCTATTCCATCAGCTGCCTCTACCATCCTCCCTTCAAGACCAAGTTCACTTATGATCTCCTCCCTTGATGCTCTCACACCTGGAAGTAAATCCTCCCCACTTTGGATCTTAAAGTAATTTATTTTTCCTCCTACATTTACAGTACACTGATTTGTATTTTTATATGTGTGTGTGTATATATATATGTGTGTGTGTGTATATATATGTAATATATATACACATACATGTTTGTGGATTTGTCATCTTCTTCTACTAAATTTTAAACTTCTTGATGTATATAAATCACCTCCAGCTGAGATGAGAGATCAGGGGAGGCTTTATGGACGAGGAAACTTTTAAAAATATGGACATATGCTTTAGCTAAATACAGCAATATAATTCTTCCCTTATGGTAATTTCATTGTTTATATGAGAATAATCATTAGTTCAACAAATGGAACAGCTGGAAATATCCCGTACCTAAAATAGATTCCTGATTCACATGGTTGTGGCTGTCTGGTTTGACTACTAAGAGAGCACTGCCCGTGCCTAGATACATAGACCGTGACCCCCTCATATCAGGAATGTTGCCAAGAGGAGTCAAGTGACCATACGCCTTGTTTCCCACAACAAGTGAAACATTTTTTCATTTCACTGAGATCAACTTACATCAAATTTCAGGGAACCAGGAAAAAAAAATTTGTCAAGCTTGGAACAAAGGGCCCACTTCTTTCTTCTGCAGAGTCACTAAAATAACTCAGAATGTGGTCATTTTTGCATTTAAGCAGACATTACTTATGTGGAAATTGTTATGAAATGCCTGACCTTCTCAAGCCTCATATATTTCTGTTTTCTATTATCAAATATATTGAAATCTACATATGACTGCTAATTGGGATTCACTGAGAACTGTATCAGATGCAACTCTAAAACTAAACTTTCACCTTTTAAAAAGATCACTCTTTATAGTCTATCTGTTTGTTTCTGGTTGTGATTCATCCAAGAGAGAAGGCTAGCCTCAGACACAGAGCACTAGCTTTTTAAAAAAGGATTCAAAAATAGTCTCTATTCAACTTCAGTAAGCCCAGCTGAAAGATTAGAACCTGTAAGTAGCTTAATTAGTTATGTTGGTATTGAATAAAAGTACAATCTGAGCAAGAGTCAAAATATATCAAGGTTTTTCTTTAGTAACATAACAAATTCCATCTTTTTTTTTTCAGAAATAGATTTCACTGGCAACCAAGGTTAAATCAGATGTGACATCTTTATGGATTAAAAAGTCTATCATGTGGCTTTTCATAGTATCAAAGCATATTCCTGTATCCCCCGGATAAAAAAAAAATCTCTGTCCCATTTTAACAGTATTCACCAGTTTTCAGTTCAGTTCACAAGTTCATAACAATATTCAAGCTAGCTGTTATGCTTTCCATTATAGACAGTTGTATAGTGAATAGAGTGGTGGACCTAGATACAAAAAAATTCACCTCTTTATTGTTAGTTGTGAGACATTTAACATCTCTGAGCCTCTGTTTCCTTAAATGTAAAATGAAGGTTATAATCATTGCATTGCCTACCTTACAGTCTTGACCTAAGACTCAAACCACATGATATTTGTGGTGGCATGTATCCGGACCATCTAAGATAGCATCACTTACATAGAATATGCTAGAGAATTGTATCCAGGAGACAGGAATAAGTATGGACACTTTATATTGGCCTGCAAAGTAGTTAGGAGAAGCCATTTTCCATTGACTATGAAGCCAGAACATCAGTATTTAAAACAGCCTTTTAAAAAGTCTTAAAAACAAGCAAACAAACAGCAGTGGTTAAAGCTTTTGTCACATTCTTGACTAAGAATGAAAGCAACTCCTTCACTTTCATACTTAAGGTGAGACCATCAGATTAGGGGGAAGGGCTGCCTCTGGCCTTACTGTTCTAGAGTGAAGTGGGTGGAGACTCCTATGGAACCTGGTAGCCTAAGCCTTGGGGATCTGACAGTCTGAGCCTAGCAACAATTCCCTGAGGAGACTGTCTCAGATTCCAGTCCAGCAGAATCCACCACTTTGGGCTTGGGATCTAAACTTGATAGGATTAATATTATTGTAGCAACTGAGATGAGTTGAGTTCAATTCCTACTCCTCCATCCAAAAACCAAGGTCATATGTTGTGGAATGGGGATGGGTTGAGAATTATGCTTGTGAAGTGCTGGGGGGAGGGAGAGGATTTGTCTATTTGTTCTTACTACATCTCTGAAATTACTATGCTTTTGTAAGAGCTAATCTGATGTCAAGTACTTAAATGGAACTGGGCTTCTAGACACTGGATCCCCAAAATAGGGGAAGATAGTCAATGAGAAGCTTGAACTGATAGCAAACGATAGAGAATACCTCTTCAGGAAACAAGAGAATCCTGGGGTTAAGGGAGATATTAAATAAGCCTGGTCCTGAAAGAATGAGGCCCCAAGAAACCAACTTATACGTGTAAAGTGATTCTCAAACTTTAAAGTGCTAGGGGGCAGCTAGGTGGTACAGTGAATAGAGCACCAGCCCTGGCCTGGAGTCAGGAGGACTTGAGTTCAAATGTGACCTCAAACATTTGACACTTCCTAGCTGTGTGACCTTGGGCAAGTTACTTAATCCCAATTGCCCTGCCTTCCCTCCTCTAAAAAAAAAAAACCCAAACTGGAAACTTTTTGAAAATAAAGACAATGTATTACATACATTCCATTTCTTAAAAACCAACAACAACAAAAAAAAAACTTTAAAGTGCTACATAAATACCAGTTGCTATAATTGCTTAAGCTACATTTATGTTGTCTCAGGGGTGTTTTGATCCCTAGCATTTCTCTGGAAATGCTAGGGTTTTTGTTTGTTTATTTGTTTTTGTTTCAATTAAGCTGAACATCAGAGCAAGCTTGTAATAGTCATTGTTTTTATGTTACTCTAATATTCCAATTCTCCACTAGACCTATGATCTCATTTACATGGATATTCTCTCCAATGACCCAGATTAAAAGACCCCCATTTTATGTAATTCACACATTTCTTCCCATAAATTTGCCAAAGGAGTTTGCCCAACCTGCTGGTGGCTTTCCTCATGTTCTCTTAACTTTATGAGAATAGCAATGAAATAAATAAGTTTTCACCACATAATTGATTTTTTAAGTTTCTGCATTTTGGTGACAATATTCTTTTTTCTGTGTGAATCACACATAGACTGGGAATAAAAGGCATGCTTGACATTTGATGTTTAGCCCTTTTAAAACACCAAAGTCCAAACGTACATGTGAAGTGGTCAACTTAACTTTTTGTTAAGTTTCTGGTGATTTAAGAAATCTACTTGGGAAAACAGAGCCTTGGTGGGCTATATGATTTTCTATATGATTTTAATATAGTGTGTGTGTTATATTTGGTGTGCTATATTATAAATAATGTTGTCACAAAAAGCCATATTTTCTCATATATGATTTCATATGCATACAAGCATACACTTTTCCTGTCAATCAACAAACACCCATTAAGTGCTATGTTTCAGGTGCTAGGTGGGTTAGGTGCTAGGGATTCTGAAAAAGAAAAAATAAAAGGCTTTCTGCCCTCAAAAAGCTTACCATCTAGCTAGGGGAGAAACATGTACATATATACCTATTTACAAGAAAGATCCAAAAATTGATACAAGATAAATTGGGGATAGGGCAGGTACTTGTAGTCTGAGTAATCAGAAAAGCTATTATATCTTTTCAGCTTTGAGCTCAGCCTAGAAAGAAGTAAGTGGTAGAGGAGGGGAATGGAGAGGGTATTATGTTTCAGGTATAGGCAAAGTTAATGTAAAAACCTGAAGATAAGTAATGAATTTTTGCCTGTAAGGAGTGGTAAGATCAGTTTGACTAGATCACAGCATGTGTGTAAGGCTATAACGGTTGGATGAGACCATGTTTTAAAGTCTCTTAGTGTCAAAGAGAAAAGATTAGATTTGATCTTGTAGGTCATAGGGAGCTCCTAGAGTTAAGCAGAGGAGTGACAAGATCAGAGCTACACTTTACGAAAACCATTTTGTGGCTGTGGTTGTGGCTGTGTGGTTTGTCCTTCATTCTCAAAGAGGAGGAGCTTAGAACTAGGGTGTGAATGGAGAGAAGAGGATGGTGTAGGAAATACTGGGGAGGTGGGAATAGCTAAATTTGGTAACTGATTAGATATCAGTCAGTCAATAAATATTTATTAATTACTTACAGTGTGTCAGGCACAATGCTAAGCAGTGGAGATATAAAAGCAGGCAAAAGACAGATCTCACTTTCAAATAGTTCACAGTCTAATGGGGGAGTCAACATAAAAACAATTATGTACAAAGCTATCTACAGGATAAATTGGAAATAATCAACAGCAGAAAGACACTAGAATTAAAGGGGGATGAGGAAAGATTTCTTTTTTTATATTTCTTTCTTTTTTGCTTTTTGGAGGGAGGAAAGCAGGGCAATTGGGATTAAGTGACTTGCCCAAGGTCACACAGCTAGTATTAAGTATCTGAAGCCAGATTTGAACTCAGGTTCTCTTGACTCCAGGGCCAGTACTCTATTCACTGCACTGACTAGCCACCCCAGGAAAGATTTCTTATAGAAGGAGAGATTTACTTTCGAACTTGAAGAAAACTAGGAAAAGTCAAGAGGTAGAGATGAGGAGAGAGAGCATTCCATGCATGGGGAGAGCCAGAAAAAATTAAGGAAGGTGAAAGATGAAATGTTTTTTTTTTGTATAAGAACAAGAAAATTGGTGTCACAGAATCAAAGAATATGTAGTGGAAAATAAGTGTAAGAAGACTGGATTTTGGGGGGGGCAGGCAGTGGTGGCAGGGAGAACACTATGTTATGAAGGACTTTGAATGCCAAACAGAAGATTTTGTATATAATCCTGGAGATAATAGGAAGTTACTGGAGTTTATTGAGTAGGGGCACCTTGGTGGCTGAATGAGGGATGTATTGGAGTGGGAAAAGACTTGGAGTAGGTAGACTCACTAGCAGTCTATTGCAACAGTCCACGCTTGCTATGAGGGCCTGCACCAGAGTCATGACAGTATCAGGGGAGAGAAGGAAGCATATTGGAGAAGCATTGCAAAGCCTTGGAAATAGATAGGACATGAGGGGTGAGAGAGAGTGATGAGTTGAGCACAATACCTCATTTGAGAGCCTGATGGACTGAGACGATAGAATGTTCTCATGGAAGTTTGGAGGTGGGGCATATTTAGGGGGGAAATGCCAAGTTCAGTTTGTACATTTTGAGTTTAAGATGTTTACTCTCCCTCCAATTCAAAATTTCTAGAAGGCAGTTAAAGATACAAGACTAGAGATCAGCAGAGAGGTTAGGAAAGGATAGGTAGATTTGAGAATCATTAGCAGAGAGATGATAATTAAATCCATAGGAGCTGTTGAGATCACCAAGTAAGAGGGAGAAGAGAAGAGGGCCCAGTACAGACCCCAGCAGGACACCTACAGTTGAAGGGCACAACCTGGACGAGCATCCATCAAAGGAAACTGAAGAGTGGTCAAATAGGTAGGAGGATGACCAGGAGAGTGAGAGGAGAACATCAAAGAGAAGAGAGAAGTCAAGAAGAATGAAGATTGAGAAAATTGAGACCATTCACCAAGAGCTCTCTCTTTTCCCATTTCTCACTCTAGATGACTCAGATTGCTTTTATCAGTATCTCCTTCTTCACTGTTTCACACGAAGATGTGACTCTTCTCCTTCCCAAGGTAAACCCCTATATGTGTGCAAGTGATCCCATTCCATCCCTTCTTCTCCAACAGACTGTCCCCTCCATTATCCCTTCTTCAGTTCCTCCCTGACTACTGATGGCTTCCCTATTGCCTACAAACATGCCCATGTCTCCCCTCTCCTTCAAAAACCTTCACTTGACCTGTCCATTCTTACTAGCCACTATCCTATCTCTCTCTCTCTCTTTTTTTTTTTTTTGGTGACTAAACTCCTTGAGAAGGCCATCTATATTAGGCACCTCCACTTCTTTTCCTCTCTGTTAACTCTTTACAATCTGGCTTCCAATCTCATTATTCAACTGAACTTGATCTCTCCAAAATCACTGATGATCTTTTAAGGACTCTGTCTTTATCCTTCTTGATGACTCTAAGGTATTTGACATTGTCTCCATAACCCACTTTTTAACACTCTCTTTTCTCTAGGTTCTTATGATACTATTTTACCCTGGTTCTCCTCCTGCATGTTTGACCATCTGTCCCTGCCTCCTTTTTTGGACCTTTATCTACATCACACTTGCTAACCACTGAGATCTCCCAAAGCCATGTCCTGGGCCCTCTTTTCTTTTCCTTCTATACGATTTCACTGAGATCTCATCAGTTTCCATTTTCATCTGTATGCTGATGACTGTCAGAGCTACTTGTACAGCCCTAACCTCTCTCCTGACCCTCAGGATAGCATCTCCATCTGCTTATTAGACATCTCAAACTGAATATCCTGTAGACATCTTAAATTCAACATGTATAAAACTGAACACATTATCTTTCCCTTATACTTTTTCCCTTTTTAAACTTACTTATTACTGCTAAGGCTACTACCATCTTCCTAGTCACCCAGGCTCGAAATCTAGGATTCATCAATGATTCCTCCCTCTCTCAGCCCCCAAATCCAATTTGATGTCAAAGCTTTTCTATTTTCCTTTCATAATATCTCTCACATATGCTCCTTCTTTTCCTTAGATGCTGCTACCGCCCTGGGGCAGGCCCTCACCACTTTGAACCTGGACTATTGTAACAGCCTTCTACTTGGTCTCCCTATTTTAAGCCTCCCCCCCCCATCCCCGCTCTAAACCATCCTCCACTCAGCTGTGAAATGGGTCCTCCTAAGGTATAGGTTTGACATATAACTTTACTCCCCCTATTTGATATGGTTCCCTATTGACTCCTAGATAAAATGCAAATGCTTTATTGGGCTTTTTACCTTTGTTTTGTTTTGTTTTTAATAATTAGGCCCCTTCCTACCTTCCATTTTTCTCAATGTTTTCCTTTTCCCCCTCATGTACACTTGAATCCAGTGATACTCCTCGATGTTCCTTGAATTATACAATTCATGTCCTCATTCTAAGCTTTCTTACTGGCTTTCTACCACCTGGAACACAATTGCTTCTCATCTCCCCCTCCTAGCTTTCTTTGCTTCCTTCAAGTCTCAGCTAAAGTCTCATCGTCTGCAAGAAGTTTTTTTTTTTTGCAATCCACTTTAAACTTAGTGCCTTCCCTTTGAGAGTACCTCCAATTTATTAAGTATAAATCTCATTACTACATAGCTATTTGCATGTTGTCTTCCCCTACTGAACTGTGAGCTATTTGAAAGTAGGGGCTAGTTTTTTTGTATATTTGCTCATTTTGCTGGGCTTTGCTTTCTTTTCTTTTTTTCCTTTTGTATCCCTAGCACTTAACACAGTACCTAGTATATGGTAAGTATTTAATAATGTTAGTTGATTGACTGACTGATTTATCTGCTTGATATAAAATTGGTATATATGCAGAAAATATACATCTCCTTTTGTATATCTCCATATAAATCCTACAGCCCCTAGCATTGGTAGGCATATATATATATATAATAACAACAGGTACTAGAATGCCAGTTGACTACCTGAACCAATATAGTTTCTTGAGATTCAGCTACCTAAATATTTGAGTTCACTCCCTCCTTGATATCTTTGAGAGTGGGAACTGGTTTTATCTGTTTGTTTTGCGTTTCTTTGAGTCCCCAGTACTTAGCATAGTGTTGGGCATATAGCAGTGTAATGCCAATGTGACTCCCATAACAGCCACTACGAATATGCATGCATATTTATGGGGTAGATTCGCAAAATATAATAAACTCTCTTCCTCAAAGGCAAAACCAAAAGTATTGATTTGAGACAGCATTAGAATACAAGGAGATAAGATTTAACAGGGTATTTAGCACTAATCCAGGGAGCCCTGACATCTTAAACCTTCTTTCTGTTAGGCCTCCCCACAAACAAGTTCCCCTGGGCAAAATTCTTCCCTTTGCCTATTCAAACTGTTTCTCACTCTCTCCTCCTTGGACAAGCTCCTCCCACACACTGGGCTCCATATGACCCAGGATCCTTGTAACTCAGGCTCTGTGGGTTCCATGTAATCCCCAGCTCCATATGTTAGGCCTGTTAATGGAAAAGGAAGATCTTCCTATTTCATTAACATTACAAGTAGGTACTCAATAAATAATAATTGACTGCCACCATACAATCTATTTAAATAATTCATTTCATCCTTTTTCTTTTGACATAAACTATGTTTTTCATCTTTGCTGTTTCCTCATGCTTGCCTTGTGTGCCTTATTACCCATCACTGATGACTTATTGGGAGAGATAAAAGCTGCTATTAGGGATACAAAAAATTAACAGGGGAAGAGCTACCTCTACTACCTGTAGACAGGAATGGCTATCACCTAAGTGTACGATATGAGAACAATGTAAAAATCTAAGTGTTGATAAAAGCTTTTCACTAACATTATCACTATAAACCATGATCTGGAATCCCAGGCTAGTAATCTACAGGAAGAGATTGGGTCTGGGTCCACAATAATGATTAATATTGGTTTCAAACTTCCCCGGGGATATTTCATTTTATTAAAATTTTCATTTTTATAATGAATTTAACAATTATTAACAAACATTCCAATATACAAATAAGAATTAAAAGTCTGGCTATATATGAAACCACAAACATCTTTTAGCTTGTTTTAAAATTTTATATTGAACTTATCAAGATAGTAACAAAATGTCCCTGTTTTTGTTATCTTCTGAATGTTGTTTTCTTCACCATAGAATTTCTTTATATTTCATTGTTGTTCTTTTCTTTCTTTTTACATTTCTACCACTGCCTACCAAGTCACCTCACTCGACCCTCAAATATTTACATTTTAAAAGAGGGGCTCATTAATCCAAACAATCTCCAATTTCTGTTAAATATAAGAAAGTCATTGCTTATCTAGTCTCTGGGAAAGGGTCAGAGGAGCAAAGTCAGCCCCATTCCCTTCCTGCAACTTTCTATTATCTCTCTGCAATCCTTTCCCCCTATCTCCTAAGCACCTAATTGCAGATATTTTGGGGACAGAAGGAAAGAAGACAATTCACAGTGTCCTCATAGAGAAATGGGGAGATCCAGATGCCTACATTCTCTGAGTTATAAGGACTAAAACCTTTAAGAAGATCGCCCTCTTCTAAAGATCTCAGACTACTTCCTAAAAGAAAAAAAATGCCATCATATCTCAAAAAGAGGACTCAAATAATTCAGTAAAGCTCAGGGATTGTTCATTAGATTAATTATGTAAAACCTAGGTATAAAATGATTCATTAGAGTCAGCATAGTCCAGAGGAAACTTTGATTTAGGATCAGAGGATGAGGGTTCAAATCTTGGGTCTGTCATTTACTACTAATGTGACTTGGGTAAGATACTTAACTTCTCTTGACCTCAACATTCTCATCTGTAAAATAAGGGAGCTGAACTAGATGACCTCTAAGGTCCTGTCCAGCTCCAAATTTAAAATCCTATGTAAATTTATTAAATTATAACTTTTGAGTTAAACTTTCAATGACTATTAATTCTATTTCAGAATTTTATACTTAAATCCATCCTGCCTACCTTTGGGAAAAAATCTAATAGTTAAGTTTTGCAAAGCACTTTATCAAACATTTGATAAGCACTTCAACCTTGAGAGTTATTATTGTCCCCATTTTACAAATAAGGAAATTGAAGCACATAGAATTTAGTGCCTTGCCCTAGGTCATACAGCTGGTCTATATCTGAGAAAGAATTCCAACTCAAGGGTTACTAATTCCAAGTCCTGCACTCTATTCACTTTATTCAGTTGCCTTTCTAGTGAAATATGGTATCATATCTTGTATACTGCTAGTCCTTGCCCCACTTACCACCCATTTTCCATATGCTTACTGTTTCTAATCTTTGTTGATTTGGTAAAAAACAAAAAATTAAAGACTTTGGAAGGACCTTAGCTTAAAAAGGTCAAGGTCTCCCACTGTATCCAGGGCTATCTCCAGTTGCCCTGATCTATATCCACTGGACCCAGATGGCTCTACAGGAGAGAGTGAGTCTGGTGATTTTGCACATCCTACCTCTCTTAAATCCAATTACTTGCATGTCATTGAATCACTTCCCAGATGTCACCGTCCTCTTTGAGAAGGAAAGACAAAGGACAATAACAAAACAACTTCAACTATTTCTAGTTACACAATTTCACTTTACACTGTTTTAAGGGGTATTTCATCCCTTCCAAAAGTCTGTAAACATACAATGGGTGATGCAAATATTTACAGGACAGGTGGTGGAGAGACTAGAAGCTACTACACAAGAGAATAGAAGTTGATGTGGCATATGAACTTTCAAGAGACAGAGAGAAAGAAGGGAGAGAGAAGAAAATAGCAGTTGTGCATTGAGCTCTGGCATCTCCTTTTTGGACCTTGAAGATGAAGGTGAAAAGACTTTTCCAAGTTTCAGTGGCTGCCTCATTGTCATTGTATTAAGGAGTCTGGTTTCCTATACTGCTTCTATACCCAGAAACTTGGGGGAGGAAGGGGGCAATAGACTCCCTATCTTGCTGCTGCCCTAATAAATTGATGCTCCCAGGTCTCTGGACATACCCTGTCCTCAAGAGGTTTATATTCTGCTGGGGAAGATTTTGGCTACTCAGTCATGGTAGAGTGGAAGGTGGTCAGAGATAAAGTCTTCTTCCAAAGCTGTTTTTTAATATTCGGCCATGAATGAAATTATATGTGAGTCTTACTATATTGTGGAGGATATAGTTTCAGGAGATTAGTAATTGAATATCTTTGAAGTTTATTATAATTTTCTAGTTATGTCGCATACATGTATATTTTAATCCATCAATTGAGTCATTGATGAGCATTTTTTTAAACCTCTGCTATGTCATAGGCACTTTGCTAGGCATTAGAGATTTGTATACAAAATCAAGACAGTCCTTGCTCTAAAGGGACTTAAATTCTACGAATAGAATGGATATATTCACAAATAAGCACATCCACAATAGATACAAAACAAATATGCAATTATTGCTGGAGGAGTAGCAATTAGGATAATTAAGAGAGACCCTTTAAAAAAGTAGCATCTGATGTGATACCTAGAGGTTCTGAGAGGTGGAACATCTAAGGCGTGTGCAAAGGCACAGGGTAGGAAATGAAATAATGTTTCTGAGACAGCTGGGTTGATGAATGCATGATGAGGAGTCAGTCAAGGAAGAGAGATTGGAACAAGACTATGAAGAGTCTTTATAACGGAATTATTTTTCTTTCTGATATCTTCTTCCAGTAAGTCCCCTTCAAATATCTTATAATGACACAGAGGTGACCCAGGAATCTCCAGTAGTGGGTATATTGTGCCAACTTCAATAATTCAATTCAGTAAACATATATTTAATGCATGCTTATATGTTTGACACTGTGCTAAACATGGTAGGCTCTATGAGAAAAGTAGAAAACAGACCCTATCTTCAAAGGGGTTTATATTCTTCTGGGGAAACATAGCTTGTACCCAAGTTAGTAAATACAATAAATGTACAAAGCAAATACAAAATAATGAGGTGCTAACAATAGAGAAGATTAAGAAAAGTTTGTATGGGAGATGGCATTTATGCTTATCCTTGATGGATGTAAGGATTCAAAGGGAGGAAAGGAGTAGAATGTTAGAAAAAAAACCTAAAAGCATTCACTAAAAATGGAAAATAAAGGTGCTAAAATATAGGAAAAAAACTCAGAAAAATTAATTCTTGAGAATAATATGAAAGAACTGATGCTAAAAGGTTTTGTAGTTCTTCTAGGCCCAGCACTGAAGATTTCAAAAGGGCTTCCTCCTGAGCAAAAGCCCCAGTCTTTCCATGCTCACAGTCTTTTCTCTCCAGAGTCCCTGTTTCCTTTCACTCCAAAAGAAGATCACATGTCCTTTGGAAGTGGGAAGCTTTATTCAAAGAAAGTAAGAAAATGCTGAGGGTACAGTCACTTCAGAACACATAGACAATTCATTCTTCTAGGAAAAAAAAGGTAATCAAGGATGACCAGTGAGTGACAGAAATGCCCTCAGAAAGATACTCTAAATTGTGTTCCCAGGAAGTGAGGGACTTTGGGGTTTGTTTGTTTGTTTGTTTTGGCGAGGGGGTGGCAGTAGGTTTGGATCTCAGAATGTGTTTGGAATCACAAAGAAAATAAACTCACAGGTCTATCTCCCTACTAGTAGAATACCATCCTTTCCAGGCTCCAGCAATCTTCAATGGAGGAGTATCCTTGACCTGAGGCAACAGAGAATGGATAAAGTACTTAGACCAGGACAAAGAAGACAGTTTTGCAAAGCAAATACCTTCCCAAAGAGAAGGAGCAGAACATACCCAGTTTCATGGAAATAATTGGAGTAGGAATCTCAGGTCTCTTCACACCAAATATAATGCCCTTTTGGAGCTTGCTCACTTTGTTACTAGCCATTTGGGTGTCTGAGAAACTAGCTCTAAGGTTCTAGGAGTAATCTTGAGGGTGTCTATCCTTCTTAACACTAGCTCAATACAAATCCAGTGGTACACAAATAGGGGGCATACATGTTTAAGACAATTCACAGTTCTAGAAGTAGAGGACTTTGGTGTCCTTTATCTTTCCAGAAAATCCTCACAAAATTCAATTAGTTGCACCACTGTTCAACTTGGCTTTCTCCTCCTGGGGTACATGATGTCTGGGCTAGACAGGACGAATTGCTGCAGGCTCTATGGATGCTGAACTGATCTGGGAAGATGCTGCTGGACAGTGCCAGGAAGGCCACCAGACAGTGCCAGAGAGACCAGGCAAGACGCCTTTTCACTTGGATAGCTGGTTATCTCCGAAATAGAATTGATGTTACAAGTCTCCTGGGCTTGCTCTTAGATAACTCTCCACTAGGTAGCTGTAATCTGTTTCTACCTTTAGCCATAGACTGGGCAGAATAGAGACTGAACTTTATTCAGGTATAAGTGCTGTAAAAGCTCTTTGAGCTAAAGCAATAGCATCACTCAGCATCAACAGAAGCCTCTTCCCTTTGACTTCCTAAGATCTTCAGCTCTGGGGTCAGTAGTTACCTCTGGGCAGGAGTTGGAAAAGCCTTGCCTCTTCAAAAAATTATTCTGTTCTGTAAACAACCACATCTCCCTAGGGTGATCAGTATTTTTCACCTCCCATGTTCCTTTGGGAATCATGTATAGATAAATGGCTAGCAACAATTGTGTGAATATAGTCTGTGCTCTGGAAGCTGGTTTGTTGTCTTTCTGGCTTCTTTATATGCATTTAAGGTATTCAAGCTTTCCTCTCTTCCTAAAGTAGAGAATTTTAATTTTGCATATGAAGACTATTCCCTTTACTTTTCAAGATCTCTTTCTTAAAGACTTTCTGACTTTGCTGCAGTCTCATTTGATCACCAGACTTGCACAGACAAGTTTGTTGGGCCTTCAAAACATCTCACAGCACTTTGTTAAGTGAGGAAGTGCACCCAACCTGACTCCACTAGACAGCCTTTGAGGCATCAAGTACTCTGGATTCACCGAGGGATTCAAGGGTCCACATTTCATTCTTGTGCAACTCCACTCTCCTGGGTTTAAATCCCCAACAACATCACTGACTGTCCTTTGTTCTGGTTTCACCTGCTTGTCAGATACATAATCACTGCTCTTCTACTTGATAATCTCCTCCTATGGAAAGGTAGAGTTCTTAGAAAGCAGACTTGTGAGTGTGAGTGTTAAGCCCTTCCTCTCCTCCTCAGAGGACCAAACTGGGAACAGAGGCTCAGCTCACAGCAAGAACTTTGCGTAAGATAGTAGAAAGTTGGAAAGGATTAAAGTATTTGCCTTATGCCTGTATTCTGAGGACCAGACCAGTTAGAGTTTGCACAAGTTTATCATCAGGTTGGTCCCAGACTGTTGAACTTTTAATCCTCAGACACTCTCCAAAATTATCTATAAAGATCTACATGGGTTGAGATCTACATCATTGAAAGGAGTTCTCTCCTTGACAAAATCAAGAATGTTTAATGCATTGAGGAATTCCTGCCCTTATGTTATAGTCTCATGGACTTTGTAGCTGTAGGTGTCTAATTATAATACCTTAATTGTCTGGTTTTAAATTTCACAATATAGGGTGTTCATGAAGTCTTTGTGTAGTTGTTAACCAGAATAACTCAGGTTGTAGCTTTGCTAGATGTAATGAAGAAGTAAATTGTATTTAAAAACATTTTTCAAGTTTACGAAAATTAAACCATTGTACATAATATATGCAGGTTGGGACAAACAAATAATTGTTAGCTGCTATAAATGTAAATTGTATCCTATGGCTAGCAAAATTAAATATATTATCAATGAAGGAGATATTGAACATGCCTTTAAATTCTACTTGAAGGTCATCTTCTTATTATACTTAATATAGTGAAAATACCTAACAACCTTAGTTATTAAAGTTTGACTTAAAAGTGAAATAACTATATGAAGACTATGATGATCCTCTGTTTAGTCATAATTTTCAGAATTAAGGCACTATTTAAAAATCCTTATCTCAGGAACAGTTGCAGAGGCTTTCTATAAAACAACATGCTTTTTAATTTGTGAAAGATGAATGACTAATGTTAATCATAAAAGACTACAGTAATATTATGGCATCTATGTAAATTAATGCTAATTTTATCCACCAAAGACAGAATCAATACCATCTCTGTTAGAACTTCAGTAAAGTATGGGATTGATGTTTGCTGTCAATTATTATAAAAATAGCATCTTTTCTGAGTACATCATATAAATAATATATCAGAAAGCCCTTTGTATAAAAAAGAATGTAGCAAACAATATTAAAAAAAAAAAGGAACATCAGCAATGATGGAGTAAGTTGGTGATGCAATTCTGATTAGGAGAAAAATAACAACGAACTGCCATACGTAATTAAATGATATTTTCCCTTTCATCAGTAGAGTCAACAGTAAGACACAGAGAATCTTAGAAAAGACAACTTGTTGATAATCTTAA
The DNA here is from genome assembly GCF_028583685.1 of Petaurus breviceps papuanus. Taxonomy (NCBI): domain Eukaryota; kingdom Metazoa; phylum Chordata; class Mammalia; order Diprotodontia; family Petauridae; genus Petaurus; species Petaurus breviceps. The sequence continues at coordinate 89,483,012 of NW_027186304.1, forward strand.
CACATCTACTTTGCATGATTACTTGAAGTTATCAAATATCTGCACCTTTAATAAATCCCTGGGTGCATCAATGTTCACTGAGAAGTGTGCAAACTGAAGAGGTTGATGGATGGAAGGATAGAAATCAATTAAGAACAGAATTCTAATAACACCAAAAACAAATTATTCCAAAGAGAATCAAAAAGGGAAGCTATCTAAAGAGATTGGTATGAACTCACTTGTTGACCAACTAAGATCTTTTTTTTAAAGACAGAGAGGCATCATCACATAGTGGATGAAGAGTTGGCCTTAGAATCAGGGATATGTGATTCAAGTTCTGTTTGTCTACATACTGGTTGTATGACCCTGGGAAAGTCACTTGACATCACATTTTCATAGGCACATGCGAGCTTATAGGTCACAGAGTTTTTTTACTATAAGTCACATCAACCTATATCCATAGATAGAGTTTTCTAATCCAGAAGTTCCCAAGACCATTAAAATCACAAATATAGTTCTCATTCTAGTCTAGTCTCTAAGAATGAAAGATGGATGTAAGAGTAGATGATAGAAGATGAACAAAAAAAGGGTGGCACAGTCTCATGAAAATAGTGTACATAGCATGAAAGTTAAAGATAAGCTAAGGTTAGAAATGAATTCTAAAAATAAAAAGGAAGGGTACTGAGGTTGGGGGGAAAATATTAGTCTGCTTTGGGAAATAGCACAAAAGTCACAGATGACAGAATGGAGACAGAACTACAAATATAGATATAGGTGGCATAATTATCAGTTGATGAGGAATAATTAACATGATAGATGAAAGTTTTCTTCTGCTTAATTCTTGAGTGCAGAACTTGAAGAGATGGGGAGGAAGATGCAAATAATGAAGGAAAAAATAGACTTGATATAAGGAAAGACTTCCTAACAATTAGAGCTATCAAAAAATATAATGGGCTCCTTTAGGACATTGTGATTTCTTCCTGACTTGAAGTTGTCATTCAATCACTGGATGATGGATGGAGATTCTTATTCCTGAGTGGGCTGGATCAGATGACCACTGTGGTCTTTGCCAAATTTGTGATTCTGTGGTATACAGCTTTTGTTTAGCTTCGCTTTTTTCCTTCTGAGGAGAATGCTTTCACAAAGGAAGGATAGGACAAAAATGGATAATGAGAAGTGAAAATTAAATATGTCAGGAGATAATAAAAGAATACCTAGCAGCATCAATGAATTTGAACTGAGAAAATGGTGAAAGGATTGGCATATGTGATTGCTGAGTTATTGGCAATATCTTTGGATATCATAGAGAACATGTCACAAGCTAGGAGAATGGAGAAAATTTCTCAATGTACATGAGTACAATTTAAAAAGAAAGAACAAAAAATAGAAATGGAATTCTGTGGGACTATAATGACTAAGCTTTGCCCCAAACAAAAAAATATTAGAATATACCTCCCTCCCTTCTTGGCAGAGGTGAGGGACTAAGGATGTAAAGCATTTCCTCAAATGTTAGACTGAGTTGATGTATTGGTTAGTTTTGATGTTAGTATTTTTTTTTCTTTTTTATGATTCCTTATCATAAAGGATAATCCTTAAGGGAGGAGACAGAGAATGATACACCAGGAAGTGTAGGTGATGTAAAAACAAAAGACCAATAAAAATGTTAAAAAGAAAAAAAAATTCAGCTTTTCCTATTTTTAAAAGAAAAGAGTGGATTTTGAAGCCTAAAAGTTGGTGAACTTGCTCTAAAATCCTTAGGAAATGGGAGAATATATTACCATTATGTTAGTCATATGAGCATTTAGATAGGGAAATATTGATCACTATTGGCTAGCATGACTTCATCATAAGTAGCTGATGTCAGATAGTCTGATTTCTTTTTATGACAGGATTCATAGCCTAATATAAGATGTAACACCATAGAGGTAGCACATCTAGAATTCATCAGAACATTTAACAAAGTTTGTCATATCATCCTTGTGGACAAAATCTTAAACGGTTTCTAGCCAAGTGTCTCATGAATTTGTCCTTGGCCCTACCTAGTTAACATTTTAAAAAATTACTTTACAGTTATGATTATCATTTTGAAAATGGCACAAAGCTGAAATAAATAGTTGATATATGGAATGGCAAAGAAGGGATCCAAAAAGACATCAATCAGTTAAAATGACTGCTGATTCTAATACAATGAAACTTAATAGAATAATTGTAAAGTCTCTATTTGTAAGGCAAGAATAACCACTGATAACTTTCACTGAAGCAGGGTTGTTTTGAAGATCAAATGAGTGAACATATATAAAGTGCTTCTCAAAATGTAAAGTGCTATATAAATGCTAACTATTGTCATGATGAAGTGACATAAAAATACCATCTTGGAAATCTATGATCAGCAAAGGGGTAGGCTAATGATATAGAAGTATAAAGAAGCACCCTGAATGTTCCACTTGTATCCACAGAGTATTACAAAGTCTAAAAGAAAGCCTCCTGTACACTGCAAGTATCAACTATAGATGTTACATGGGAAGACATGAACATGGTGTAGGTGAAAAAGGGAGAGAAGACCCAGGCGGTTTACTATCTATATTGTTGAAGGAAGTAGCCACACTGGTGACATCATAGATCAAAGTTTCTTATCAATTCAAAGTCTTACACAAATTTTTTTTAAATCAACTTTCAAAGTATATAGAATGGCAGATTGTAGTTTGATATCAGTTTAAATGAAAAAAAAATTGTTAATGTCTACTGAAAGCCCTTTAAACTCTGAGATTCCATGACTGTGATATTATCTGAGCCTTTTCTTCTTAAGCATTTCTATTAACTAAACTTCTAGAGTTTTTTATATTATTATTATGAGAAAAAAGGTCTCTTTCATTTTTCCTTTCATAAGCATTCATTAAAAACTATTATGTACAAAGCATTGTTCTAAGTACTGGGGATGTAAAGACAAAAAAAAGTTCTGGTCCTCAATGAGCTGAGCTTATTACCTTTCAAGATAATTCTATTAAATTGTTTTTATTTGTATAGGTAAAATGAAATATTTTATTCATTAGGGCAGCCCAGAAGGATGGGTCCAAAATCATAACTAATATTTAAATAGTGCTTTAATATTTGCAAAACATTTTGCAAATCTAATTTCTTTTAAGACTAACAATAACCATCTGAGATATATACTCCAGGTGCAGTATTGCTAGACTATTTTTATGGATGAGGAAACTGAAACCAATAGGCGATTTCAATTAATCATAAACATTTATTAAGCACCTAGTTTATGCCACACTTCTGTTCTAAGTGCTAAGGATACAAAAAGAGTCAAAAGACAGTCCTGCCTTTGTCAAAAGAGCTTACAATATAATGGGAGGTATATGGGAGGACATGAACAAATCAGAAATTTCTCAAAATTCTATAGCTATTGAATCTTTTCATCCATTGATATCAGAAAGATATCAGATAAGTATCAAAGGCAGTACTTGGGTCCAAACCTTCCTGATTCCAAGTCAGAACTCTAACAAGTTTATAACTAGGTGCCTTTAAATAAATAAATAAAAGTCATTCCTGGTGATTGTAGGGAAACTGCTAGAGGTGGGGAACTGAAGCCTCTAGGCCACATGTGGCTGACTCAAGGTCATAGGTCTCCCAGCCCTGTGACTAAGGAGACTATCATACCAGAAATGTAGCTTCCCCACAGTCACTTTTTGGCCAGGTTTGTGTTTTAAAGTCATACTACTACTGGTCCTTCTGAAACAGTAAGAAAATATCCAAAAAAAAATTTTTTTATTGACAAAAACAATAATGCAGAACTAGCAACTAATAATTTAAGAACTAGGAATAATTACTCAGACAGATGCATTGGCTATTTCAGGGGAAGAAGCCACTTTGTGAATTTATATTTCATGCAATAAAAGAAACCCTATTGTACTCCATACATCATCTCATTTATAGCAAATTGCAAAGCACAAGGGAATCTGGGCCTAGAGATGGAAGATTTTGAAAAAAAGATAAAAGTACTTTTGTACTTGTGATTACCAGTTATTAGCTGATTTCATGACATCCCCCTTGCCTGATTAAAAACAAAAATTGTTCAGTGATATAATTTTATTTCCTTTATATAAATATTTTTAGAAGACTTAGTAGAACCTTTAATTTGTAGTGAAGATGCTTTAAAAGCTTTAATAGAACTAGAACCCCTCAGGTCTTACAAAAACGGGGTTGGGAATCACTCCGCAAGTGAAACAACCTTTTACTGAATTCTAAATGATTGCTGATAATATATAGTTCATGCTTAGTCTTAGGAGATGTTTATAAGAATAGTGATTCTTCTTCATTCCTCAATCCAACCATGTAGGACCTTCACCAAACTGATAAGATGGGGGTGAATCAGTCAGGTCTTTCAAATGAAGCCCATAGTGAGTCAATCCAGTTAAAAAGAAATGCAACCTTTAAGTTTTACAAATAGAAGTTGATATGTGTAGACATAACCTTCTTAGTTTTATTTCTTCATCTCTAAAGTAGGGAGAAAAATGTCAAAAACATTTAAGAGAATTGAACTTCTTAATCATATAAATTCATTATGATATTTCTCAAAATTCTATAATGTTATTGAATCTTTTCATCCATTGATTTCAGAAAATTCATAAGTGTTCTTCCTTACCAGAACTGATTCATTTAATGGACAAAATAATTTTTTAAAGTTTGATTTGAAAGCAAATGCAAGTGTAAGAAGATTGTTTTAATCTGAAACTGTGAAGACCACATTTGCAAATATAATATCAGGATTCCTGATATGTTTTAGAATAGATATGTACATTTCAGTACCCATCAAACACTTAATAAAAGATGGCTCCTCTAGGCAATTTGCAAACTATAGTTTCATCTAGATATATGTCAGTGTAAATCAGGAACCTTCAGTTCACAATTTTTCTAAACAAGTATGCCATAATCTTTCCTAGTCCTGTTTCCATCAGACTCTCATAAATCTACTACATTGCACTGTCTTCTCAGAATGCAGTCAAATTCAAATACTTTAAAGTATAGTGAAATATATACATGGCAAGTCTATCTTCATAGTAGGAGTTAGTAATCTCCTTCACCTGTGAAATATATTTCATTTTAACAAATTCTTAATAGTCATCAACTAATTGTGCCTAAAGTCTCCCTCATTAGTATTACACTTCATTCACAAACTGTTCTTTTAGTTGTCTTTAATAAGTAAAGTGGGTCTAGCTGATTCTATTGCATAAATATGTATTCATGGTTTAACAGGGTTATACTTCTTTTAAAAAAAAATAAACAAGGTAGACCTTGATCAACTGAATACAAACCTAGGTTCCCATAGTGTAGAAAGCTATCTTTAAAGAAAGTACAATACTCTACTTCCAATTTAATTTGCTTTGGAATAAGCCTATTAATATTATCTAAAGTAGAAGTTTCACCTAAAAATTATTGCTTTTGATTTTTTTCCCCTGGTGCTTGAAAGTACCTTTGATTTTTTTTTTAAATGCAGAACCTATCAAAGTATTTAATTTCTTTGTCTCAGAACTAAGATCATGTATTAAATACAGAAATTAAGAATTCCCTTTCCTTTTTTTCTGGAATGATTCTTTATAGTTTTGTATTTATTGGATGCATTCATAGGCTCCCTTAGGATGTGAAATGTATGGAAATATATGTGCATTACTAAAGAAAGAACTAAATTTATTCTTTCCCCACATCATGCTCTTCTTTGCAGTAGAGGTTTTTAATTCAACACAGAGCTAGAATGAGATGGAGCCAATTTCCTGGTCTATATGTGTGACAAATGCTGAAAGTGGCACAAGATTAACAAATTAGTTGAAGTATAGATCTTAAAAGATTTTTTTTCTGTGTCTCTAAATCAAAATGCATACTATATTTGAAATGAAGCCTCTTTTAGAATTCCATAATAAACTAGGATCTTATAGTTTTCTATAATTTAAGATGGAAAGATGAGATGTATGACAGTCAACATCTTTTTTTTAATATTATCTATAGTGAGACTTCCAAAGGTCATGCATTGTAAACTCTATGTATTAAATACCTTTAATTGCCATCTGTTGCTTTTAATGAACACTCAGTGTGCTAAATAATCATTTCCCAAACAAATGCTGCTTGAACATTTTTCAAAGCATAAATTATAGAAGTGTGCTGTTTCTCCTTTATTTGTATTTCCCATAGAAGAAATTAGGTTAAATCGGTGCATAGGTGCCCTTCTAAAAAAGCTTTCTTAGAGGGATTTGAAATTAAACGTATAGAACCTGACCTTTTTACTGGACTTAGTAATCACTTGTCTGATATAATCCAGGTATCTAACACTAAACAATATAAATAACTGTGACAAAGAAAGCATGTAACATTAGTGGCATTGTTTAACTTTAGGAGGAAATACTTATATTTAATTATCAAATATGCTTGCCTTGATTTCTCCTCTTCACATAGAAATCTTAATGCTTTACAAGTGTTTGTTTTAAATAATTATTAACATATGATTGTTGAAAGAGTATTTTCATGCTTCATTAATATTTTTCAAAAGTTACCTCATTTAGTCCGTTTTTAGAACCCTGTCAATAGTGCACCTGGTTTATTATTTTTTCTTGTTTAAATTACATCAAAGTAATAGCATTTTAAAGAAAGCATATTCTTACTTGCTGTAGCCAAACATGATAACATGCTTAAAATTCAAGAAGAGCCAGATTCAGGTTGTATGTCTCAGTCACCCAATCTCCTTTCACATATCTGTTCATGTTGACAGACTATGTCATAATACATCAGCAGAAAGATCAGCACAGAAGAACAAAATTTCATTGCCTGACAGCAAGAGGAAAACGGATTTTCACTATTAAATTAGCAAAAAATATACCATTACTTCATTCCCAATAAGGATAATACCTTTAAAAACAAGTCCCATTAGACATTTGATTGGATATCAGTGAAACATTTGCTTTAATCAGATTTACATGCAAAGAAAACTTTAGATGTATTGTCTTCTGGCAGTCAGATATTTTACTAAGTAATCTTCATTTCATATTTTCTTCTATTACTTTTAAATTTTTATTAGAGATGCTAATAATGTGTAATTTCAACACTCTCAGTTAGGAGATATATGGTTTAACAAGTCAAACATAAAATCACCAAGTGATTATGCAAGGAACATCTCCTATATTAATCAGCATGTTTGTAAACTCACAGTCCTAAAAATCTTTTAAATAGAAACTTAGGCTTTAGGTAAAAGTTGGATAGATTACATTTAAAAAAAAATTCTACTCTGCTATGCAATCGAGTTTCAGTAGAAATTTAACAATACCTGGAATAAATAATGTCTTTTGCAGCCTGGGGCAACATCTGCCACTTAGGTGTTAATTCTACTCCTGTTTGAACACTCTCCAACATATGCACTTCTCTTTTGTCTATTATCCTAGAGTTGTGCTATTCCCAAATATTGACATCATCTACTTTTATCAGCACTAACTGCTCTGAAGCTTCCTAGTCTCATGCTCAGCTCTATTTCTTTCTATTGATTATCTTCCTCACTCCAGCAGGTAGCTAGCCAGCGAGGCTGTCCTGAGAAATAGCTTCCAATGACTTTATACGCACAATTTACACGGAATTGTTTAAAGAAGATATTAGCCTCAATACAAATCAGTGAACCTCATTTAGTCAATACTGCACAATTCAGCTGTTGGCACCCTGTCACATGTTAGTCTTTAAAGCCAACTACCATACCCAATCTGCACATTAGCCATAGTATTTAGTTTCATATTAAAATGAAGCTAGTTTTTCGCTTGCCATTTCTTTTTGAAATCTTTTCACTACATTTTTTACATCACCTCATTGAGCCATATGATAGTAATATATTTTGAAGTATAAAAAAACCTGAGATTAAATGCTTGATTTTTTGACAGTGTCCTTAAATATAATAAATTCAAAGGGAAATACTGTTAAGTTAAAATGGAGTGTTTTTCATTAAGTCCAATCAAATGGTAGACAACAAAGGATCTTTTATTTGAGAATATGAAGTGAAAATGAAAACCAGAAAACCTTTACTAAGAAAAGGTCTAGCTAAATTATATTGGAAGGAGGTCTCTAGATTGAACCTGGGTGTTTCTTTTGCTAAAAGTGATTTAAACTAAGAGATGCTATGAGGACATATTTTACAAAGAAGCAAAATCTAGTGCTTTGGGGGGGAATGAAAATAAGATCTAAGACCAGTTGATTTTGAAAATAATTCTGAGGAAAGATCTCACGCACACAAAATTTGCCATCACATCAGATATTTTCCTTATATTGATAACAGGGAGATGCTTAGGGAACATAAAGGAAGTCCTTTCTTTTTGTATCATAGAAATGCTAAAATAGAACAAGAAGGGTATTTACATTTCAGAATTGTCCCTCCTCTCGTTACTAGTTTGTTATCCAATGATATGATATCCAAGTGTGGAAAATGAGGGAAGTTTCAAACAAAAATCCAAATTTGCCTTATGATAAAACAGCACACAGCAATAATAGTGTAACAACTCTTAAAGTTTCTCCAAATACTTCAAGATGAACTGTAATGCATTAAAATACTTTGGTGGTTGTGTAATACATACTCAATAGTTTACATGTAAATGTAGAGGCACCAGCACATGAATATTAGTATTTTATTGCTTTATATGTTTAAAGTAAAAGGAAAAGAAAAGAAATCATCTTAGAAATTTATGTTTAAAGTTTCCAAAAAGTAATTTGCCTCTTTCTTACAAAGTTTAATATTTAAGTGAGGGAGGGTTTTAAAAATCTAAGCAATTTTGTCTTTGGTATTTTTTGTGCCCTCAATTCTCCATGTTTGTATTGGAGGAAATATTTCTTAAGGGAATGTGAGAATAAGAATCTTGGATTTTGGAAGTCTTCAGAAGAAGATAACATACATTTGAAAATAAAAGACGATTTCTTTAAGAATGACCATTTCACATGACAAAAACCATTTGTTTTAATGTCCTTTGGCAGTTATTCTATATCACTTAAACTGCATTAATAATTATAGAAAATATGTGTTCAAAGGTTTTATACATTTTTGACTGCCAAATGCTAAAGGGGAAATTTTGAATGACCTTTGCTTTCTTTTCCTTTTAAAGATCGCTGAATGGGAGGTAGGGTTCTGAACCCCAGGTAGAGAGGCATGTTGAAAGATGACCAGTCTACCCTTGCCCATACATCTTCTCACACATTTATTGCAACCTGACACTCATATAACAGTTTTTTTCATCACTAAGGTTCTACAAAGAACAGTTCAGATGCCAGAGGAAAAACCTATACAGAAAAGAGAAATACAGTAACTGCATATTCAAGGCAGCATAAATAAGGGCAGGTGGTGGTTTAGAAATGTATAATATTTTCACTATCTGCCCTCCTCTATGTTTATTATTTAGGGGTCCTATTGGCTACATACACACATGCACATAGGCATATACACACATACACACACACATTTATATTTGTGCCAAATCCTAAATTCATCAACACTATTTGGTCATCAATATTTTTTCTAATCAGTTGATGGGTTTTTTGTTTATAATATTTCTTGATTTCTTTGCTTATATTTATATATTAAACTCCTTTTTCAAATTACACTATGGACTAAGAATCTATTTTTATTTCATTTATTGCATGACATTGTAATATAACATTGCTAAAGATATATTTTGTACATTCATATATTAATTGCAACATTCCAATCTTTCCAATAAAATTGTATGCCAAAAAATACAAAAAGAGAGAAAGCTGTTTAAAAAAAAACATTATGGTCTAGCACTATGCAAAATAAAATGAACTTTTTAGATTAACTAAAAAGCTATCAGTATAAAATGTTAGCTTCAAATTATGTCAAAATATATGGATGTAATCTTTGATGATGGTAGTTTTCCCTTTAAAGTTATTTATGAATCCTAAGGGAAGATGTTTTTGATAGTTATCTTTATAATAATGAACATATCTGCTATTTCCTTAAGTGGCTATGATTCCTGTATTTTAAAAAATCCAAATTATAATTTTCATTACTCTATTTCAGAACCCATATTCATGATATAAATTTTAAAATAACCATCTGTTTAGGTCAGTTTTTTTTAACGTATTGATAAAAAAAACCCTCATTTGTAACTTCAAAAGATTTATTTTTAAACAAATAAGGTAAATAGGAAAAAATGCTTTCCTGAAATCCCAAAGGTTGTAAAAAAAAGTGTATAGTTTCTATTCATAATCAGATTGGTTCTTCAAATAAGAAATAAGTTTTAAAAAATGATAGATCCTTGTATTTTAATACAGGATATACTCTAACTTTAATTTGTAGTTAATTTATCTTAATTTACAAAGACATTTAAAGAGTTTTGGTAAGGAGATTACTTTGCTTCTTTTAGCTCATCAAATAGAAAAAAAAATTAAAAACTGAAAATTGCAGCTTATTTGTAGATTTAGTTTTTAAAAATGTTTTATACATTTCATCTTAGTGCCGATATAATGATATCCGTCTGTTAGCATATATATTTTCATTAGAAAACAGGAAAATGTTAAGACGTCAACTAATATGTAGATTCTCACAAATGCTAATACTGTATTTAACTGAATTACATTAAATTAGTTGAAAAAATTATCATTCATATAATATTCCTAAATGGAATTTAATTAATATTTTCTTTATTTAGAATCCATACATGTTCATAGAAAGAGATGTATATTAAGCAAGGTGTAATCGTTGAGATCATGATCATTATCTTGATATAATAAATTACCCAATTATTTGCACATTATTATAAATGCAATTGATTTAATACAGATATGTGATATATACCTGTATGCTTGCCTTTTTAATCATGTATTCCCAAAGAGAATGGAATGAAGTAATGTTACCAAAACGTGACAAAATTATTGCTCTTGCACTATAAGCATAGTTAACAAAACTTTCAGAGTGTATGGAAAGAGAAAGAGAGAGGAAGTGACAGAGAGAGGAGGAGGAAGAGGGAGAGAAGGAGAGAGAGAGAGAGAGAGAGAGAGAGAGAGAGAGAGAGAGAGAAGCAAAAAACAAATGACAGGTGGATGGACAGACAGAGACATTGACAGACAGAAAGAGAAAAGCCAGGGACTAATGAATGAAAAATTCAAACTCAGAATAAAATATATTACTCTATCATAGAGAGAAATCTCCCCAATTGCTAATCTGTCTCTCTCTCTCTTTTTTTTTCTTGCTCTCTTTCTCCTCCCATCTCCAACCTGTCTTTCTTCCATCTCTCCTCCTTCAAGCTCTTATCTCTGTCTCTGTGCTTTAGGATAAGGTAAGGGAGTAAAGATAGTAGGGTGGAACCATCTATTTTAGTAAAAAGAAATGATAATTTAATTTAAAATAAAACAAAATTTTATGTGGGTTTTTTTTAAATAAGGGAACAAACAAACTTGCCTCACTATCACAAATGTACATATTATGAGGATTTACTTTCAATTTTTCCTGTGCAAAATATTGCAGGCAACATTAGTAACTACACATTATTCTGAATATATATAATTACACTTAAACTTTAAAAAAAGTTTTCATAGAATAGAGTTCAAAATACTAGCTGAAACTTGATTTTTACTGAATTTTATTTTGCAGTTAATATCATATGTCCATTAGTTCAATTGTATGTTATTAATCTAGCTTTTGAATTATGTGTACATATATATGCACTTGCACTACCTAACATAGATATTTCTTTTTAGCCATTTTAAGACATTTTTTAAACATTGCAATATACAGCAACCCAATCCAGGAGCATTCTGAAAAAATGATGTCACTAAATTCAGCCTCCTCTCTGCCTTCCTCATCTCCCCATTAGGGAAAAAAAAAGTCCACAGTTACTACAATAATGGAACATATGTACTCTATATTGCAACTTTAAAACAATGAACACAAAGGTTTTCACATAACACTAAATATTATATTCAAAAGTTATTGAGGTTCTAAGTATTTGTTTTGAAGATTTTAAATTGTATGAAAAGAAATATTAAAATTTCAGCTTTCTGAATATTTGGGAGGTAGAAATAAAATCTTTGAGCAAAGATGTCTCTCCTTTGAAGTAACAGTATTATTCCTTGACATGAAATTGAGAATAAATAAAATAATTGCAAATTAAACAGAAAAAAAAAACAATTCAACAAACTGTTAGGGCTGATGTACATATCTCATAATTCCTAGAAAGTAAAAATTATAAAAAGCAAATACATAGCCACCATTACTTCCCTGTTAAATGAAGGCTACTACTTATTAAAAGTAGGCTACTACTAGTGATCAGGCGAGGGTGGGGAGGGGGGAGAATGGAGCCAATGCCAAGAAAAAGGGGGGAAGCTTTTCCTTTGCTCCTCAAAGGGCTTTGGGCCTAATTATTTTTAAGTATAATCCAACCAACATCTTCTCATGCTTAGCTGCACTGAGTGACACTATTTGTGATGCCCAGTCTGCTGAAACTGAGCAGGTTGCTGTCAGTTTAAAAATGACTATAATAAAAGTGACCACGAAGATGGATCTTGTGATTTTGCGTTTCTAATCAGTCATCTGTGAAGAACACTTTTGCTTTGATTCAGCAGACTGGTGACAGCCATGATTGATAGTGCACGAGGATAGAAAAAGGTTATTAACTGTCTTCCTATTAAACTCAATGTATTACCCCTCTAGGTGCATCTCCTACTGTAAGTTAAAGCACTTACTCAGGTAAGGTCAAGAATGAGCTCTATAAACATAGTGTCTGTCCTGTCGAAAATGAACAAGGAACTCATGGTACATTTTATTTTATTTAGCATAAACTTCATTTAAATTCCATTAGCCTAAAAATTGGAGTACCCCTTTTATAAATGGTGCCCATAGGGAAATGTTTTGTCTACAACATTATAGGTGTACATACCTTTAAATGTAAAGATATGTGGATATAGTGATATCCATACATACTGGACATTTGTATTTATGGGTATTTAACTTGCACATATGAAAAGAAATCAAATGATTGCATTATCTATGGAGAAAACACTTTTGGGGAAACTAGACAAAGATTATAGATTTACATATTTGATATAATATCTGCAAGATTTCTATGGAAATATAGGATCTACATTAATAATTTATAGTCCATAAATGATTAAAAAATCTTTTAAAGTTTATAATTAAAGAAAACAGATTGTCATCAATTTATAATTTTATGTATTGAGAATTCTAGTTATCTATAGTCTTCCCTTTTTTGACAAAATTTGTTGCATGATAATTTTTAAACTTGGAATAATGTATAATATAAACACATTTTAATTGCACTATATTTTGCACATTTTAACTGGATAATAAGATATTTTGGATCCAATATTATTTATATATTTCTAATTCTCTTTTACATATAATTACTGGAAGGGGGAGAGGTTGATTATTAAATTAAATAATAAGGTTTTATTAAATGTTAATGTGCTCATTTTTACTCTCTGAAGCTACAATCAGAAGATTTCTATACACTGTTCCAATGTGTTTTTCCAAACAGTTTAGATTTATAGGTTTGTGTCCTGGGAGTGAATTTCTGCATTTTCATTTAAATCCATAGCACTGTTTTTCTTAGATTTCACACTGCAAACATTCAATACATGTCAAATGTTATTTGAATTAGCAAAACGCATTTTTAAATGTCAATCTGTGAGCATCAGGTTAACACTTTAAACTAAGTCAACCAAAAGTTCAGTTCAGTATATCCAGTTGTTTGTAATGGAGCAACTGGGCAGCCAGATGTTATAGTTGCTAACCTGGTCACTAAATATAGAAAATATGTCCAAAAGTTTATCATAATAACCCAAGACCATTTTCCTGGGGGGGGGGACATACTTCCCAAACTCCTTTCTTTTTTTGTAAAATTCTTGGTAATGTCTCTAAATTTATTTTTAATCATGTTTTAAATAAATATTAAATATTTGCTTAATGAAAATATGTTTAAAATGAAGGAATGAAGTTCAAAGTTTAGTTTGTCTATTGACATTATTTAATTATCTTATCAATGATTCTTACTATTACATTTCATAATGCAAACATGACTGCTAGAGTATTGACTCCTTGGATATCTGTTTTTTTTTTTTAATTATCACTAAGGCTATATGTTTTCACATTTCCTAGTACTTTGTGACCCTATTGTACCTAAGAATGAATGTTTCTCACAAGAGATGTTAAAACAACTTTCATAAATATATTCATATGATTAAATTTTCTTAGGTACATGCTTTAGAATGCCCACAATTTCCTTGATAGATTTGTTTTTATTGTTAACTGAAAACTGTTATAACTCTGTGAAACTTTACAACTGGCATCCTTGCTCTCTGCCAGCTGAGAGGTCACACTGGGTAGGAGAGTAGCTACTTCAATGGGAGAGAGGAGAACAGGAACAGGACTAGCTATGTCTGTTCTTAAACAGCTATCTGTAAAATGCAAAAGTATTTTACTTTGTTTTTCAATGGGATTGTAACAACATTGTAAGGATTAGCATGTTGCATGAGAATTTGGAGAGATCTTTTATTAAGTCAAGTAAGCTGGGGCCCATTTACTGGAGTCTCCAGTGCTTTTAGCACTTGCTTCTAAATCCAAATGGGGTAAAATCATTCTGATATTTTACATAGCAATAAACTTTGTGTTTTCAACTGTGGAAGAAAAATTGATTTCTTTCCCTAAATCTTTTTCAAGAATAAAAACTCAGAGTAGGCCCAGGCCCATGAAGGTGGAAAAGTGGGCTTACACAGTCTCTTTTCTTCAGACAGCAAAAGCTTTGGACACATATTACAGAGCTATACAGGAGATCATTTGGAACATCAGTCATTTAGATGGAGGTCATTTCCACCTTAAGTTATCTGATTATGAGTCTATATATCCATGACTAAAGTTAATGATGGGCCATTTTTGCAAAACCAAATGGGAGCATATATAGTAGAAGTTACACTATCAAAACACACCTTCAACCTTTCTTGCATGTAAAACGTAAAACACACACACACACACACACCAAACACCAATGACAAAATAATTCTGGACCAACATTGGGGAAAACGATGGGTTATATTTTTGTTTGGCTTTTGTGCAAGCTACTTAACTCCCATTCTAGTTTCACTTCTTGACTTCATCGACCAATAGAGGAGAAATCACTTGAGTTCACAACTTGTCCTTACAAACTTTTATTTGCAACTCTGGTGCGTTTTTTCTGTTCCACTCCCAGCACTGTCTCACTCCTTTTCTTTTTCTGAAAAGCCTACCCCAGGGTGACAGGATGAGTTGCCCGGTATAAGTGTGTGGAGCAAGTGAGAAAAGAGTAGCAACAATTATTGTCCCTCCTAAGAGTACCTGAGCGCAGTGGAGGCGGCCGCCTCTACAACCCATCCCCATCCCTGCCTCCAGTGCTGCTTCTGTCAGGCTCACCGGTGATTTGATAGGCTTGTCGGGTTGCCATGGTGTTGACTTCTTGCCTCTGAGGAGCTGCCCAATGACTGTGGGTCTGGGATTAAAGCGGGAAGAGGCAGCCGCCACAGCTGTTTCGGCTGCAGCAGTAGCTGAAACAAGAGGGAGGAGGAGGAAGGGGAGGTGGAGGAGGAAGGCAGCTAGGAGGCAGCATCAGGCGCTATACACAGCCAGGGCAACCGGGAGGGGAAAGTAGCGTGAAGGGGTAGAAAAAAGAAGGGTGAATGCTAGACGCAGTTCAGCAGGAAAAGTGAAGTGATGAATTCCAGAATAGACGGGTCAGGGTTCATTTCTTAGAAATCTTCCAGGGTTAGTATTGTTCACACCCAAGAAATCATCAAGAGGAATAGTGACGATGCTGAAGGGTATAGAAGGTAAGAGGAGAGTGATAGTAAAGAAAAATAAATAAATCCCAGCAAATAATACCCCCCCCACACACACACACACAAACACAGCCCAAATTGTCGAGTAAGTTATCTGACATTTCAAGAGGCGCTAGAGACTGAAAGAAACTTCAATTTAGACAATCCAAGTTGTTCGGGATGGGACTGCGGGGAGGGTATGCTTTTGTACAGTAACAAAGTGAAAGAAATACTTGTACTATTTAAAAGCTCCAGTGATAGTGAGGCAAAGGCAGGGAGTGGTGGGGCTATACAGAGTCCCAAATGTAAATTGTAAACTCGGAAAGGAAACGGAGAAAATACTGCTAAGGACAAGTTTAGAAGAGAAGAAAAGGCAAAGTTATTTTTTTTTTAAAGAATTGAGATAAATCTCCAAAGTTCCCAAATTCCTTGGAATGAAGGATGAGGGTGTGGGGAGGTAGAGACGAGAGAGGAGGAAAAGGGCGCGTTCTGATGTAGAGCTCGTCTAGAATGTCTGAGGAAAGTGACAGATTAGCTCGGAAGATTAAGAAGACCCCAGTTCCAAATAAATTGGTAACAGAAGGGGAAAGTGAGAAGAGAATGGAGAAAAACTGTCAGCAAAAGTAAATCAACAGAGACATAGAAAATCAGAAGAAGAAGGGGGGAAGATTTCAAATCAAGGCGAATAAGTGGAGAAACTAAGTATTAGTTAGAGAAAGAGTAACCAAAATAAGAAAGCGAATGAGAGAAAAGCGAGGTATGGGGTTCTGGGTTGAGGGGGTGGGGTATGTGGAGGACCTAAGAGAGTGGATAAAGTAAATGGCAGTCAACTGGAAGAATCGAGAGTGAAGGAGGAACAACTAGGTGGGAGGGAAAAGGGTGGAAGAGACAGAGGGAGGAGACAGAAGGAATGAAGAAGAGAGCTCGAGACAAGGTGCTGCGGTCAGTGCTGGGTCTGAGGGCGAGGCAGGATTTCTATAGCTCTGAGAGAGCTCATCGACCAGCCTGCTGGAGTCACTATTCAATGCGAGTCCCAAACACACGCCTCACTAACTACTTTACAGCCACTTTCATTGATTTTCTTTATCAAATAAACATAATACCCGTTACAGCAACACTTCCTCTTCATGCAGGCAGAATGTCAGAAACTCTGATTGCTGCATTTCTTCGGATTGCGGTTTTCCCCTCTAAACAAATTGTGCTCTTTCATACAAATGATCAGATATATGATTACTAATGGAACTTGGAGAGGATACCCCCTTTCCCTCGATAATTTGGAAAGTATCTTTGTGAGGTAAGACAAGTAGATAGGGAAGTAAAGGTTTTCAGACACCCTGAGGTCCAGATACAAATCTGTACTTGATAGTGGTCTCTCTCATTTACATATTTATTTTTGCTAATAAGTACCTCATTTTAGTGAGGAAAGCTGGTAAAGAAGTTGATTCTGTTATACCTGCAGGGAAATTAAAACAACCCCAACATCCATACCTAAGCTACTCCCCTACGTGCTTTTTTAAAAAACACAGATGCAAAAATATATGTAGACTTTTTACAAAAGTATTTTCGAAAAAGTAATTCCCTTCAAAAGCTGCCTCTGAACCAAGTTCTTCCTTCTATGTCAAAGGGCTGCTGAATTATTCATTATTGTAATTACTATCATCATTGTCATTACCCCTTTCCATGTGGAAATAATTTTATTATCGTAATTTGATATCTGAAGAATTTCCTGTTAGTCGTTTGATAATCATTTTTTTCTGCTGAAAAGAAAAGTTTTGTTTATAAATGAGATAGAGAAATGTTTTAAATGCTTTGATGTTTGCTATAGATTTCCGTTTATCTAATCGATCGGAATGCCAATAAATCGATTAAAGGTTTAGTGTTTTACAAACAACCATTTTGTGCTTTTTGATTTTACGTTCAGAATGATTTTAATAAAGCTAATGCTTTCCTTCAGCATCCTCCCTAAAGAAAGCTAATATTTCACTCATTTTATTATTTTGAATTGTGACTTAAAATACTTCAAACAGCAAAATAAATACAAATATAAGCAATGGCTGGATCTCTTCAAATTTCATTTTCTCTCTCCTCAAAGTATTTAAGCAAAGCCCTTTAAAACCTGGTGAATTATATGTGATCTTACAGTGATTGCAGAATATTAAATTAAACTTAGATAAATCCGCATTGAAGGAGGCAGTACCCAATCCTGAATTTATTTCCCATTTTCTATAACAGCATCACTGCACTCCTCTCTTTGCAATGACAATGTGCCAAATCTAGGCATTTTGAAAACATTTTCCATATGCTTTAACTGGAGACTGATAGACAAAGAAGAAAAGGCGATGATCTTTTTGCTCTTGAGGTATATGTTTCCTTTAACTTTTTTTTCTCTCTTAAGCTTTCACTGATTGTTATTTTAAGGCAGAAGTTTGAAAATCATTACAGTTAACCTTTTTTCCCCATTCCACTTTTTTTCTTTTCTTTCTTTCTTTTTTCTTTTTCCTCCTTTGGTCTCGGTGTAATCAATTCCTGAACTGGAGTTTCAGTTACGATTTAATGCAGAGCTATCATTTCTATACTTTGGCTTACAACGTTTTTTCCCCCTAAAAGCTTTGATTCATTTAGTTTTTTGCTTGCTGCTTTTTTGTAATTAAAGATGGTTTTAATTATACATTTTGTAAGTTAGATCAGATGTGCTGTTTGTTTGCTGCAGGTTTTTTATCGGTGCTTCTAATTTATATTTAGGTTTTACGAAGCAAAAGAGGTGGTGGCTTTTATTTAACCATAAATTCTGCACGTTTGCTTTGGAAACTTGGATGTTTGAAGGAATATAACTTTTTTCCCCCTTATTTTATGATCATCGTATCTAGCTGAGGGAGTTTAGCACTATTGTCTAATAGAAGAAGGATTCTAGTCTCAATGAAGAAAGATTGATGGATTTTGGTTAAAAAGAATTCACAACTTAGTTATCTATACAATGAAATTCTTCCTTCCTTCCTTCCTTCCTTCCTTCCTTCCTTCCTTCCTTCCTTTCTTTCTTTCTTTCTTTCTTTCTTTCTTTCTTTCTTTCTTTCTTTCTTTCTTTCTTTCTTTCTTTCTTTCTTTCTTTCTTTCTTTCTTTCTTTCTTTCTTTCCTTCCTTCCTTTCTATTTTTATCAGTTTCATTCTCTCATAAGATTCTTTCCTGGACAGAAGGTAAAAATCCCAGTTGTATACTCATGCTGAAAATAGACTACAGCGTGTGCCTGAGTGTCTATGTCTCTGTGTGTTTTTGAGGGGAGTGGGGAGAGGTTGGGGGGGGGGGGAATCGGTTGTTTTCCCTAATTTGCATAAGAGCTGTTGAACTGACTGTGAAGTTAGTGAACTGCTATTGTTTGGGGCTAAGTCCTGACTGATTTTGTTTATAAACACCAGGGTGGTTGCTGTGAGGGGAGGGAGGTCAGAGTACTGTCAAAGCCTGACCTCTGAAAGGCCAGAGGGCATCTGACTGTTCATCCTCTCTCTCTCTCTCTCTCTCTCTCTCTCTCTCTCTCTCTCTCTCTCTCTCTCCTCCTTTCCCTCATCCTCCGCTATCTCCACCCCCTGCCTTTACCCACTGTCTCTACTTTTGCCATTCCAACCAAGGCCAGAAGCATAGGTTCAGGGTAGCTAATCCCAAAGATATGTCAAGGAAGGAGCTTAAAGGGGGCTTCTGGGACTGCAAAAGAAAAGACAGAAGCCGTCTGAGACCTGGAAGGTTTCACACCCTCGGTTCTTCCTCCCCACTGTGCCCTTTATTATATGTCACATATATGCATATGTCTATATATTATATACATAGATACATACATTTGAATGTCTGGACATGAGTCTTTGTAGAAAGGGAGCCAAGGGATGACGGGGAGGGGGGTGGAAGCTAGGAGATTTGAGGAAGAGGTGAAGGGAGGGAGCCAATCAGTAGCTGAACTATTCAACATGCAAAATATGTTGTCAAGATGCTTTTATCTTTTGAACTTCATTTTGATAAAAATCAATTGATTATTATCGGTGCACCTTCACAAGCTAAACAGCGTCCGCCGGTATGTTAGGGAGTCTTTTAAATACCAATATTTGTTTTTAGTTCTTCTTGCAGAAATATACTTTTCTTATTTTGATGTGATTAGACTTTTAATTTTTTGGCCAGTGCTGAATTTTGTTGATATACGTACTGGGTGTGAGTACGTGATACCTTCAGAAATAAACCATACGCTCTTCCACTGTGTCAACTTCTCAAAAAAAAAAAAAAAAAAGGTACAGAGATTGCTATCAGATTTAAGTATGTTTTGAAAAGAAGTTGCTGAGTTAAACAAAAATGTTAGTTAATACACTGCCTTTGTCAAATAGCCCCCGGGAGGAGAAGACACAACAAAAAGCGGGAAGAAGGAGGGGGTTGAGGATCTGAAAGTGTCTGTTGCTCAGATAAAGGGTTTCTAACATTGAAATCTTGTAATACCTCGTTTCAAACTGAGCTCATCTATAGACTTAGGGAGCGCAGTCAAAAGACAGGGACCCTCTTTCCCTTGGGCTGGGACTGGCAGGGAGAGGGTGGGAGGTGGGGAAGAGGGAAGTGGAACGTTTATTAGTGAATTGATGAGGTGGGGGTGGGGAATAGTGGGAGGGAGAGAGAGAACGACTATAATTATACCTATTCTAATGCCCTGAGTGTCCGCACAGGAGATTTGGGAAATAAAACATGCCTCAGAAAGCGTCTGGATATAGAAATTATATTGGTCTTACTGTTAATTTCTTCTTGGACCACAACCCTCAGACCTACCACTCTGGTCTCCTCCTCGCTGTCCCCACTTCGCGATCCTTCACCCGGTCAGAAGGAGTTTGTTGGGGGCTTGGATGGGCGGGGGGGGGGGTGAGGGAGGTGAGGGTCGTTGGGGAGGTCGTG
>NW_027186304.1:89503839-89509798 GCF_028583685.1 Petaurus breviceps papuanus
CCGCTAAACTCTTTTTTTTTTTTTTTTTTTTTCTGTGGCCCACCCCCCCCCCCCCCCCCCCCCTTTGCGCCCCCCCTCCCGTCCCCCCTGGGGGGGGGAAGGAAGCCCGGTCAGAAGGAGTGAGGGGGGGGGGGGGGGGGGGGGGGGGGGGGGTGAGGGAGGTGAGGGTCGTTGGGGAGGTCGTGTGGGAGGGAAGGATCAGCCTGTTTCACTTTGAAATGAAAACTATCAAAGCTTTGTGGTGGCAGCGGAGGGCTTGAAATCTTTTTTTCTTCTTCTTCTTCTTCTTTTTTTATCCCAAAGAGGATCGCTAAGTGGAGAGAAGTTTAGGGATGACCCGAGGTGATGGGGAAGGGGGAGGGGAGGGGAGAAGGGTGTAAAAGAGCCGGTAGGCAAAGGTTGGTGAAAGCGGTGTCCGTAGAGACTGGAGAGCAGCAGCTGGGGTCTTTCCCTGAGCTCACTGCAAGGAAAGGGGGAGAGGGAGGGGAGGCTAGGAAGCCTTGCCGCCGGATCGAGCCGCTGGGGATCCCGCCTGCATCAGCAGTATAGCCCGCGGGGTCTGCTCACTGCTCTTGAGCTTCTTCCTTCCCCCCTACCAGCCCCACACTCCTCCACTCTTATCGCATCCCACAAACCTGCTGCTGCTTCTTGAATTTAACCTTCTTCGATTTTCCTAGCTACGTGGCGATCTCCGTGTTGCTTCGAAACTGTTAACATCCCGTACTCTCTACCCCCTACCCTCAATCTCCCATCACCCAGCTACTATTCTTAGGAAAGGAGAGAAACAGAGGAGTAAAGAGAGACGATATAAAACGTTAGGAGAGACAGTGAACAGTAGCAGAAGAAAAGATTGAAAATGTGAACTCTCCTCTCACAAATCCTGCCCTCTCCTCCCCTTTGTTCGCTTGGCTGTAATTCAAGAACCCTAAAAGCTTTATTCTTCCAAGTAGAAATGAAGGAAAAATGACAACCAAAAAAATGACCGATATTATGTTTTGGCATTAATGACATTAATCTTATTGATGATATTGGGAGAGAGCAATAGAACTTTAGAACTAAATTGTCTTCATTTTCCTATTACAGCGAAAGAAAAAAAAATGCCACTCTCTTCACCTGAGTTTGAAATAGACATATTGTTCTCAGGTGTTTCCTTCATCATATGCATTCTGAAGTCGGAAGTCTCAGGAAATTATTTTTCTGTAATTGAACTAGAATACTTTACTTCTCTCCCTTTCAGTCCTTGTTCTCTTTCTCCCTAATTTGAAACTGAAAATTCCCTTCTTAATTTTCCCTCAATCTCGTTAAATGCTTCAGATACCTATATATATGAACGCATATAAGTTCCTATCAGTGGGAATGTATATACTTATTAGAGTGCTTTCTTCTTTGGAATGTAATAATGTAAAGACTAGTGCTATAGTAGTCCCCTTTTTGTTATATGTTGAAGATGAATTTCATTTTAGGGATGACCTATGCTTAAGTCATCCTTTGCATATTGATGATATACTATCATGTTAAGGTAAGGTTGCAAACAAAGTTATCTCTTAAGAAGCCAAAAGTGTTACAGTCTCTGTGGTTTTCTTTGGACCGAAGTTTGAAGAATGGAATGGTTTCTTGGGATAAGTATATGATTTTCTTTCAGTAGAGATTTAGAAGATCTAGTTTCCAATATATTGGTAAATTTTGCACCCCTCAGTGGTAACTTTATTTTTTCTTAATAAGGTCATATACATAGTAATTATTCCACCTACCCTATAACTTCCTCCCCCCCCCCCCCCCCCAATCTAACCTTAACAATATCCTTTAGGCAAAGGAGATTTCTGACTCTGGCCTATTCCTGCCCTTGGGGGAAAAGGGGGTGGGGGAAGCATCCTTTTATTCTCCAGTTATTTCTGTATGTGTTTTTAATTCCTTTTGGCATCAGTTTCAGGATTTGCAAAATGCTCGTACAGAATGGAAGGTTTAGGGCCCAGAAAAATGCATGTTTATATCTTCTGTGTTTCCAGGGGCTTGTGATAAACCTTTTTGTTGGTATTTGGTGGATTTGGTGCTTAAGGCCTAAGACAGGGTTTTGACGAATATCCTAGGAATCCTGAACTTCAAAGGCATGTCATCTCCAAAGGAGGTTATGGTTCACCTGCCCAGATTCCTTGACATTGTGAATATCTCTTGTTTTTAACTCTTATTTGAGTTTTGTTTTTCTTCTGCTTTCACTAGAATTCCCATTTCTGAGACACTAGATATATGGATCATAGTTGTGTCCTACAGCATATTAAGATACTCTTTGAATAGCTATGCATTTTACAATTGATTTTATATATTATCAGTAAGATGGCATTTTATAATCATCAGTAGGGGGGATATTTAAAAGTATGTCTATTCCTAGTTTTTAGTTAATTATCTTTTAATGAAAGTGTCACTCATATTCACATCTGTAGTATTGAGAAAAGATAATTAGATTTTCAAATGAGAATCAGCCACCTTAAATTTTACACAAGAAAATACTTGGAGTATATTTCATTCTAATGAGATCTGTAGTGGGGTTTCAAAATTCACCATAATGTTCTTCAAGAAAGATAATTCTACAGACTCACAAGATGAAAGCATACTTATAAAAATAATTCCTGTTAAAGGTATTTTATTGGATTTATGTAAGTCAGATACAATATTCAAAATATGACTTAGTTGTTTTCCTCTTTTTGAGCTGGTTCCCTGGGAAGTTTGCTCTTAGTTGGGTAATTTCTTCAGCTTAGCCTTAAAATCAGGAGTATACAAGCGATATGTACATGCACAAATAAAATACAAATCTATAATGAAAATATACATTATATGATATGCACACGTGTAATCCGCATGCAAATGTCATAAATTTACATATATCTGCATATACATTCAAATACATGAGATATTAAACCTATTGTCTTAGCTAATTTTTCATTGATGGTTCCTAGATTCAAGCTTCTCCTTAACTCCACAGTAAACAAGTCTTTAGCCCAGTAATAATTTTGCTTTTTAAAAAATTCCTGCGTAGCTAAAAAGCAACGATTCTTTTATTTCCTTCATGTTTTTTTTTTCTCAAGCTCATATACTTTCTGTGTTACTAATGAAGTTTGCAGACTTGTGCGTGTGTGTGTGTGTGTGTGTGTGTGTGTGTGTGTGTGTGTGTGTGTGTGTGTGTGTGTGTGTGTGTGTGCGCGCGCGTGTGTGTGCTCGCACCCATGGAGTTCCTTCTCAGCCTCCCTCTTCTTCGGGCTGGTTGCTCTGCCTCCCGATTCAGCCCCCTCGGAGTCCTAGAAGAAGCCACTACAGCAGCCTTAGCTCCTCTAAGTCCCGGGCTGCGCGTCATTTGCAGTCTGGAGAATGTTGATCACCTCACTAATTACACCACTCTCTCTCTTTCTCCCTACCCCCCCCCCCCCTTCTCTGCCTCACCCCCCCTCTCTCCCTCTCTCCCCCTCTCCCTCTCTCTCCTCTCTCATTCCCAGAGTGCATATCGGGAATAGACACACAAAGACATGCGCACTCAACTTAATCAGCCATTTTTTTAAACAGGGCTAAAACGATAATAATTAGCAGAATAAAGACATATCGGATTTTCATTTCCTTTCCTCCTTTCCCCAACCCCTTCACAACCAAACAGCGAGACCGCGGTCGGCACATGCTTTAACTACTCCTGGACCCCCAAGGACCGCTCCATGCCCCCCACTTTTTGCTCCAGCATTTTTATTTTCACCCAATAAAGTTCGAGGATTATTTTTTTATTTTTTTTCCTAAATGAACCCTCTCGTTTTACTTGGATGTGATCAGCTGTAAGTAAAATAAAAGCAAAACAAAAAAAAAGGCGAAGATCGAATAGGAACTGCAGGGGAAATGGAAAGTAAGTTTTTTCTTTAACTTTTATTGAGTAGTTTGTGTTAAATTTAGGTCGAGTATCGATTATCTTTCCAGGCTGATCTTGCACAATCTTTGATATTTCGCTCCCTCTCTCTCTCTCTCCCTCTCTCTCCTCTCTCTCTCTCTCTCTCTCTCTTCTTTCTTTTTCTCTCTCTCTCTCTCTCTTCTTCCTCTCCCTTCCCCCCCTCCCCCCCCCCCCCCCCCCCCCCCTTCCCTCCCCCCCCCCCCCCTCCCTCTCCCTCCCCCCCCCCAAGCTGTCAGATCAGAAGCTTCCAAGGAAAAACGGAAGGCATCAGAAAGAAATTAACACCCCCCCCCCCCTTTTCTCTCTCTTTCCCCCTTTTTAGATACGAGACTTGCTCTGCTTTAGGACGAAGGGATTGGAAGGTTTATTTCCCCCTCTTTAAGGGGAGCTTTTTTTCGGGCTTTAACTTTTGGATTAAGTGGTTGATACTATACGTTTTACATAGATTTTTCTTTCTTTCTTTCTCACTCCTTCCTTTTTTACTTTGATCCTTTTGCGTTTTAGAGGAACTGGAAAGCTGTCAGATCAGAAGCTTTCCCGGGCTGTCAGAAGTCACCGCTCTCCGAAAAACTCCCCTGATACCCTCCTCCCCTTTTGCCCCCCTTCACGGGATGACCCTTCCTCCCAAATCTGCCTCCAAAAGTTTGGAGATCTGTGGATTTTGCATAGATTTTCTTTTTCACCCCTTCTCCTCTTCCACCCCACCCCACTCAGCCTATTTACTGTCCTCCTACCTAACACCCACCCACCCCCAGTTCCTCGATGGGTGCTTATTCCGCAGAGATGGTAGAGACCCGGGGGTATATGTGCGTTGTTTGGGGGGAGGCATGTAGTGCTGAGGGAGGAGGAGGTTAGTGAGTGGTAGGAGTATATGCAGGTAAAGGGTCGGGCATCTGGAGCTTGGAGAGAGCAGAGAGTGTGTGTTTGTGTCCCCTTTGCTTTGCCGAGAACTGCAGGCAGTAGGAAGAGTCCGTTAGGAGGCGGATTTGCTTACCGGAGCCTCATCGAGCTAGAGTTGCGGCGATAAAGACCGTAGGGTTGGCTCTCAGGGGTGCCTGAGTGGCCCTAGAGTCGCTGGTGCCTTTTGCTGCTATTTGTGCAATGGGGAAGGGGACAGACTCCTCGGGGTTTGGGTCATGATTTTAACCGGCAGTTGGGCATATTATATTGCTTTCTTTTTAAAAAGAAGTTGGGGGGGGGGTGAGAAGGGGAGGGTAGTAACCGATCCTGATGGAAACCCAGAAAATGGTTACGTTAATAAAGCTGAACTTCACCTCTTCCCTCGATCCAAGAATCAAGTGCACCTCCTTCCTTCCCAGCGCGGTTAATGGAAAGGGCTTTAATTGCTTAGTTTTGTCTCCCCTTTACTCCTGACTGCCTCCCCCACGCTCCATTCCCTGATTTCCTCTTTTGATTGGAAAAGAATAAAATTGCATATAGAATCCAAATAAAGTTTCCTATCCGATGCCCAAGTTACACAGGATCCCCCATAATATCCCCTCCCTCAGCCCCCTCCCCCAACAGCAGACGATGTACTGGTTTGTATTTCCTTTTGTTACCTGAGAGCCGGGCGGGGGTCTCCCATCGGCTGCTCGGGGCATCAGGTCCAGCCAAGAGGGAAGACACCATCAGGCGGGGTTTGGCCGAGTCTCCTCACTTCCTCGAGGTTCCAGTGAGCCTGTAGCTACAGCTCCTTAAAGCACCCTCCTCCTAGGTACCAAAGGCTCAGATCTCAAGTACAGACCCCCCCACCCCCACCCCAGCCCCCACCTTGACTTCACCCCTCCCCCATTCCAAAAAAAACCAACCATCCAACAATAAAAACAACCCCCAAAACCAAACAGAAACCCCAAGACAAGTTCACAGGCTGAAGATGGTGGATTGACACTGAGTCAGACATAGGCAGGTTCACCAGGAAATCTGGCGGTCCCGTTTTCTGACAGTTGCATTTCCTCTCCTTGAGTCCGTTTTCCTTTTTTTTTATTAACCCTGTTCCATGTTTAATCAAGGATCATGTAGATGGCAAAAGGAGAGAGAGAG
>NW_027186304.1:89512698-89530198 GCF_028583685.1 Petaurus breviceps papuanus
CAGCTGCATGAATTTCATATGTGATAGAACATTTTTTCCATTCAGTGTGAAATGTTCCTTCCTAAAAAACGTACACCAGACTCGCTTAATTTAGTCTGCTAAAAGAAATGCACATGAAAAAGGACAAAAGGCTCTTTAATCTCTGCAAGCTGTTTGTTTTTCTTCAAGATTCCTGTCTGTTTGGGTTTGAAAAGTCATGTTTATTGAGGAGATGATTCTGAGGTGTGACATTAAAATAATATATGATTTTTGGGCTAGTTGCTATTCTCCTGTTTAATTTGCAGAACTACTTTTTATGCCTGTCAAAACACACAGTTAATCTATTCTTATTTACTATTAATCTCAATAAAATTAATCTTAACTATGCTTTATTCATTGGCTTAAAATATCTAATTATATTCAATTAACTGCTGTCATAGTAATTAACATTGCTTAATTGCCTCTGCATATATTTATGTAAAGCTCATTAATTGCTGCTTGCTCTTTTTTCCCTCCTTTTCTGCTTTCCATTTTTGCTGTTGTCAGACCCTGACATCCAACCAAGTCTAGTTTTTGACCATTTTGAGCTTGCAGGGTCTGAGTATGTTAAAGACAGCAAATTATTTTCTGCCATTTTATTTAAGTGAATGTTATCTCATTCCTATATGCAGTTACTGGTTTTGCCTTTCAAAACAATAATCTGTTTATTCTCACCACCACCACTACCCCCACTCCAGAATATACCACACCATCCCTTGTCCCCCTGCTATAGTAGACACAAAAATATTTTCTGGCCTTGTTAGAAATATGAGAAGTCAGGTTAAGCTTTGTGTTTATAAATGAAGTGCCTTTCTATACCTGCCTTGGGGGCTGTACCCCCAAGGCAGAACTCTCCTGCTCCAGAACCACTCAAAGGGTTAAACACTTGGCCAAGGTTCAAACTAAAAAGCGCCCAGGGAAAGTGCATGTGAATATGTACAAGTTTCATGTAATTAGTGCTTAATTATATTAACATATGCAAATTGTCAACTTAGGAGCTTGTTGAGCTGGCAAAGATCAGCTAGGCACAATTGCTTTATTGTTCTGAAACAATAATGGATTTCAAGTTGGATTGTGGAAACACATAACTAGCTATCTAATTTAACTCATACCATGGTGAAATTTCATTAGTCTCCATGGAGACTGCTTTAATTGTGCTGACTAATGTTCTGGGCTGCAGAATGTCCTAAAAAGAAAGCGCTGTTTGCCTAATCCACCTTACAATGACACTTGTTTGTACATGTTTCCCTTGTGTGAAAATTTGCATATGCAAATAAATAGTTTCTCTGCCCCATTTGTCATGGCTGTTCATTACCCATGAAGAGGACATTGTTACTAGGCTGTTACTGAGTCTCCCAAGACAGGATAGTGTCAACCAGTCCAGCCACATTCTTTCATAATTTGTTTCTGATTAATAGACCAGAGTGAGTCTCATTCTATTCAGGCCTTTGCAGAGGGAAGGTCAGTTCTGTCACAGAAGAGAGTTCCTGCAGTAACTGAAGTTTCTCCCCTTCTTTTTCATTGGCTAACATAATCATATTTAAACTATGTATTCTTGCTCTCAGAATACTTCCACTAATAATTTCCAGTTTCCTAAAGCAAAAAGATAGAGAAATAAAGGAGATTCTAGTATTGGAATATTAATCCTGTTTTTGACAGAAAGGTAAACTGATATAATTGCTTTTCAGTTGGAGGAATGGGGGTTTATACAAGTGTGAAAGCATCGGAAAAGGATTAGCATTTTTTTGCATAATGAAAAGCTCTGTTGAATAGGGCACTGAATGGATGACTGAATGACTAAGATGAAAGGAAGATGAAAATGCAGTCTCCTCTTTTTTTATGCCTATGCTCAGCTCTCCCTAAAGTTATGTTTGTCCAAGACTTGAGAAAACAAGCATAGGCTCAGATTTCAGCAACTTTATAAGATGTCCTGAGTTTCCATCATCATGTGAAGTAATATGTATGATAATCGCACAGCTAGAGGACGATAAACATAGGTTCATATGTAGAAGAGTTTCAGAAACATGACAGGCTAGCCAAATATTGACTACTGGGCATCAAGAATTCTCAATATTTTACTTGAAAAAAAGTTATTTTAGAAGCTGACAACAGAATATAATACCTTATGTACATTTAATTCGGGAAGGATAAAATGTGTTTATGGAGAAGAGTGTTAAATATTTGTCTCAATTGTTGGAACAACATTTTGGGAAAAGTTGTATATTTCTAACTCTTAGGCAGTATTAAATGGCCTAAATGTTAAATGTTAAGTGGCCTGCCCCCCTTGGTATGGATTGAGTATAGGATAGGGGGACTGATGTAAAGAAGGAGGAGAAGGAAGTGGCTATCAAGTTTTTTTCTCAGCTTAGAGGTAAAGATAGGATTTTTATCTGTTAAACATCATCACCACCACCACCACCATCATCATCAGGAGTATGATGTATTTTTATTAAGTGAAAAAGTCTCCTCCCCATTCTTTCTTGGAGTGTTTTATCTTAACTTTTTCAAACATTTACAGTAGGTTTTCCCTTGTCACTAGTTAGGACTGTAACTGGTTCACAGTTGACAATGTGATCAGGGCTCCTAATGATGTTCTCTCAACAGTAATTAGGACAGTTAAAATACCATAAGTGTTGAGACACTTTCAAAGGTGGGAATTGGTTCTTTTGTGCATATGTAAATCAGATGCAGTGTGGATAATTATTTATATGTATGCATTTTAAATAGATTCTTTCCAGTTTCAGGTCACCATAATTATCAATTGAGAGCTACCACAGAGAAGTGTTGGCAGATTCCACAAGACATTAACCTGTCCCATTTGTTCCTAGTCTACAGAACTTGAATTAGGTTTTGTACATTAGAGGCATGATTGTTCCAGGACTGTTATTTTGGTTAGATGGAAACTTGGGAAATCAGAAGTGTTTTCATATAAATAAAATTGTAAGGGTTGCCTCTTGAGTGTGGAACTATTTGCTAGGAAAAGTGTTTGATCTTTGTTGTACAATGACCAAAACTCTTTACTAGAGTCTTTTTTTAAAAATTGGTAAAGAAATTCTGGGTTGTTTTAGAAACTTTTATGATTAACTTTAATGATATACTTTAAAGTATCTTTTAAAAGAACAAAAAAAAATCCACATGGTGGCTATTCTTTCAAACATGTAGAAGGGCTTATTAAGGTATTTCCATATGAAAAATGTGCTAATTTAAAAAATAAATTCATTTGTATTATAAAACATTGTTAACCAAGCACCGTGTGTTGTAACTGGCAGCTTTCCAGCCACTGTTGTACTGGATAACACATGGGTTAATAGTAGCTGATGTGATGTCTGCATTCTTACTGAATGGGCAAGAACCTAGAGTGCTCTGATACTGAGATTTTAAGATTTTAGAGAATGAGATGGGAAGCAGAGCGTATATTTATATGTGAAGAGATAGACACACGTGAGAACTTAAAAGCACATATTTTCTCTGGGTACTTGTTTCAATTATCCTTGATGATATAACCAAGATCACAGTGTCACTCACATTCCTTTAATAGACAAAGTCAAATTGTCTT
The DNA here is from genome assembly GCF_028583685.1 of Petaurus breviceps papuanus. Taxonomy (NCBI): domain Eukaryota; kingdom Metazoa; phylum Chordata; class Mammalia; order Diprotodontia; family Petauridae; genus Petaurus; species Petaurus breviceps. The sequence goes on from NW_027186304.1 coordinate 89,516,273, forward strand.
TTAATGAGGATTCACTGTCATTATTTTTTGGTATAAAGATTTCATTTTTTTTGCAACATTAATGTATATATAATACAATACTAATACTTTAATTTATTAATTAATTCATTAGTTCCTGAAGCTCAAAACTTGCTTTGAAAAGTTTGCAGCTTCCAGCACCGTATAAGGATTCTAGCTTAGGAGTATTTCCCGCTGTCTCCCACTTTCCAAATACTTAAACAATGTATAAGTGAAACAAATATGTATCATAAAGTATTTTAATATATGTGCACAATTGATTAATTATTATCTATAAAACATAGTAGGAAGGTTTTTTTTCTTTCTAATGGGATAATATAGACAGACATAGATAAATGGATAATTGAGAGAGAGAGAGAGAGAGAGAGAGAGAGAGAGAGAGAGAGAGAGAGAGAGAACTTTAAGGTTTACAAAGAGCTTTTCCTTTGCAAAAATTCTGTGAAGTAAGTGGTATAAGTATTATCTCCAACTTTTACATGAAGAAATCGGGGCTCTAAAAGTTGAAGTAACTTACCTGTGATTGCATAGCTATGAGATGGGATCTGAATCCAGACCTCTTAAATCCCAAATCCAGAGTCTATCTATTCTATTACACTGCCTGCCAATTTCCTTATCCATCTCACAATCCTTAAGAAAAATCTTTAAAAATAGGAATTTTTAGTAGACTGAATTAGTTGATGTCATAATGATCTAAAGGTCAGAAGTAGTAGTATCTATGTAGGTGTTCTAGTACTTCAGGTCAATAGTTTTAAAACCAAATTCCATGTATGATCAAGGAAGAATAGAAATTCCTTTGCTAAAATGTGTTTTAGTACAGAATACAATAGTATGTGTACACTGATCACACAATGACATGTATTTTAACATATAAAATATCTCCCCATAAAGATGAATTTTGTATGAGTTCTATTTCCATTCTAGCTGGAATATCAAGAAAGCATTCTGCATGAATTAACTCTAAATCATATTAACCAGAAAAAAATGACTTTAAGGTAAAAATATACAATTTATAACCTTCCAAAAAATCTATTTTCTTTACCAAAAGAATAAAGGAAGTGCATAGTTTTAATAATATTCAAATACAGAAACATATGAACTTCTGTGTGCCACCTGGTTGTTATTAAAGAAAGGGTGGAGAGTGGAGTTTTTCTGATAGGGGGTTATGACTCACCCCATTTATTTTGGGGACCCCATGTAATTGTAGATTGAAAATATCTAATCATTTTCAGTTTGAGACTTTGACACCACTTCATGAAATTAGGAAGGCCATTCCCACATGGAAACTTTAGGTTTTCTTTAGAAAGTTCAGATTTGTTGTAATGAAAAGAATAATGTACCTGGGGTCAAAGGACCCAAATTCTAGTCCTAGATTTATTACTGCCTAGCTGTGTGACTTTGGGCAGATCTCTATACCTCTCTCTGGGCCTCAGTTTTATTACCTATAAAGTAATGGAGTTGAACTGCATACTTCTAACTCTTAAAAATTATATGATTCTCTGATTATTTTTTACTTATATACAGCTATGGTTTAATGACTATATATTTTCTTGATCACCATAAGCAAATATACATATATATATATTCAACATATGCTTTACCCATGTATGCCAATAGATATTCTTACTTATGACATATGAGTCATTCAAATATGTATGTTGCATATACATACATGCATATGTGTGTGAATATTCAAACAATCTTCCTGATCAATAAAAAAAGTTTGTAAAGGTGGTGACATATACATATTGATGTAGTTGATTATCTCTTCTTTTTCTTTCATCATGTATGGGCTCTGTTATCCTAAGAGACTTCCTTGGTGTTCCCTGAAATCCTAAATCGAGTAATCACGATGACAAAAGTGATGGAAACCAACTCTTATGTTCAATGTTCGATGAAACTTACCTTGTTATATGTGGAAATATGATGACTGATGGAAGACATGCCTTTCAATATTTCAAGAACTTTGAGGGAAAAGAGGCAGTAGTCTTGCTCTTTGTGGTTTTAATGGGCAAAAGGAGAACCTCTTGATAGGAGATACATAGAAGCAGGTTTAGGCTTATGATAAAAAAATTCTAATGATATCCAGTAATGAAATGAATAGCTTTATAAGATTCCCATTATTAAAGTCATTCAAACAAAGGTTAGATAGACATCTGTAAAGGATGCTACAGGAAAGGTTCTGGCATTAGATGGAAGATTGTATAGGTAAAAATCTGAATTCCCAACTGATGGTAAGATTTGGTAATTCTGTAATTTGTGAATTGAAGAGATTGTCTTACATAGTATATATCAGAGGGAAAAAAAGTTTTGGTTTCATTATAAGATGAAAGGGGACATAAAGATTAAGACAATGCTATGGCTCTTTTACATATATTTAGGGGGGCAGTATGGTTTAGGAGCAAGAGCGATACCTGTAGAGTCAAAAGACCTACATTCAAACCCAAACCCAGCTACATTTATCTTTGTGACCGTGGACAAATTGTTTAATCATTTTGGCCACAGCTTCTTCACCTGTCATATGAGAAGTTTGGTGTAAATGAACACTAAGGTCTCTTCCAGTTCTAAAATAAAGGTCATAAACTTTAGAATTATCATACTACAATGCTCATTTAAAATGTGCCAAGATATCTTCAGGGAAAAATACATCCCTGTAGTGGAATAAGCAGTGTCAACAGGATGTTTTAATGAAGAAGGAAAGGAAGAGAAACAAAGCTTAAAATCATTAATTTGGAGCTAGGAAGGACCTTAGAGACTATCTAATTCAACTCTCATTTTACAGAGGAGGAAAATGAGGGTCATGTGTTAGGTGACTTGTCCAAGGTCACACAAGATAGTAAATGATAGAGGTAGTATTTTTTTTTTCTTTTTCTTTCAATCACTGGGCTGTATTGCTAGGACTCTAGGGATACAAAGACAAATATGAAACAGGGCCTTCCTTCAGGGAATTTAAATCCTATAGCTATCTGCCCACATGCATTGACCTTCTACCATCACAGGATAGTTTGGTTCTGTGGAATGTCCCCAAGTTAAAGGGAATTCCAGGATAATCACCACTGCAAAGGATTCTAATGAGATGGACTTATTTTCTTGGCTTATGGAATTCATAAGTTTGAACTATACAGCTGAATGGGTTCTATTTAAGTTCAATATGATTTAAATGAGATTTGAACTCCCAGTACCTTCCTGATTGTGACTTACTCTCTTGTGAGTTTTTTAAATAGATAACTTTTTAGGACTATACTAGACTTCTTATGATCATCTTGGGTATAGTGGTTAAAGTCTTGGGATTCAAATCAGAAAGAACTTCCTCTGACAACTTACTAGCTGTGTGACCATAGGCAAATGACTTAACCTCTCTGAGATTTCTCATTTGTAAAAGGAGCAGGTTGGACTAAATGACTTCTAAGGTCACTTCCAACACTAAGTCTATGATCCCATGAACAAAACTGACTGGAATTTTTGATGTTTCATCCTATTGAATAGCTGTGTAAGTTGGTTTTACAACCTTTGTCCAATTGAAATACTTTTTTTTTTGAGGAAAACAGTATAAATTTATTTTACAAATAGAAAAATAATTTTAGTACTCCTGTTCTAGGTTCTGCTTACACATAATCTGCTTCATAGTGCTCAGGATATGTCAATATTTGTGTATATTTGAACTAAGTTCGTTGGAATTTAACCCATGAAAGGAAAAAAATAAAGATAATATTGATAGTAATTTTAATGCAGAAAAGTATGCTATCCAATTTCTTTATGCAATCTAGAGAATATTTCTAGTTCTGGCCCTCAGTTTCCTCTTCTGTAAAATGAAGAGATTGAATTAGATAGTCCTTAAGGTCCTTTCCAGATCCAAGATTTTGTGATTCTATGATATTAATTTGATAGCTACTTAGAATCCACTTGCAGTTTATTGTTACTATTATTTCCCAAGGCAAAGAAGGTAGTTTATAAAGTTGTCCTTTCTCTCCAGTTTCTAGATGGCTGTGGGATAGGCAGAAAAAAAGGATAAGTATAGCTAACTTTTCTAGTTGACTCATTGGAAAGGTGAAGACTTGAGGGGAAAATGGGTTGAAATGTTTGGTTTTTGAAATGAAGCAGGGTTCAGATTAGGCACCGTTAAGGTTTGCCAGGAGCTGCTGGTCCTAGAAGCCTGTTTAAGAGCTCACTGTCAACAAGGAAATCGTGGGCAGCACTTAAAGTGGCTCACCTCTGATTTATTCATAAACCTCACACGAGCACTTGGCTTTGTTCTTGCTCTGGTAAGGGGGAACTGATGCCAATAAGAACAGGAGTAAAGAGCTTCTTGCATGGTCTAAAAGTGAATAGCTCTCCACCTCAAAGCCTGACCTCCATTCCAGAGATCTGTTGGGTTACAGTTGACTCTGTCTGTCTAGATGTGTATCCTCAGATGAATTTCAAGAAGAGGTTACAAGAAATACACACTTTGTAAACTCTCTAGATGTAACAGGAACTTAGCTTCTTAGCCCAACACTTGGAATACTACACTATTTGAACACTTATATGTTTTGCTTTTTATTGAAAATCAAATTCAAATCTGAGCACTAAGATTCCTAAAAATTACATTCTTTTAAAAGACTGATTTTTTAAAGATCCATGAATGTAAAAGAAGTTTAAATTTGGAAAACGATGTATTGCAGTAGGACTAAAGAAATGAGCTCATTTGTGTAATTGCCATATGTATCTGAGAAGTGTTATTTGTGTTTATATAAAAATTATAGAGTGGTTCTATAAGCCCACAGTGGGGGAAGGGACTTTTAAAAGACAGTCAACTGGCATGTTTGCACTGGGGCAAAGGTTGAGTACAGTTCTTTAAATCCCCAGAGCAACATTTAGTTAATGCTCGCCTTTTATTTTTTCTTATCCTGTCCACGTTTGATTTCCCCTTTTCTTTTTGATGGTTTGTTTCTTATTACTTAGGGTTAAGATATTTTAAAATTTACTCAGATTTTCACAAGACATTAACCAAAAGGAGTCATATTAGGAGATAGTGATGAGAGTTAATGATATATCTTTAGATAAAGCAGTTCTCGTGTGCAATCTGATCAGAGCCATCAGCTCATTTGTCATGGCTGAAGTGAAAATGTCAGGACCAATGAGTGTATGAGTGCTGAAGGGGGCGAAAGGGCTTTTGGAGACACTCTTGTGCTGGGAGTAGGCCATGGCTTAGATTCAGCTCTAGGGAAATGCTGGGATTAGCCAACTCTGTGCACAAATCCCTAGCATAACAGAATTAGTTGTGAAAGGGGGTGGGGGGGAGAAACAACAATAATATATTGCTATAGAATTGTTTTAGTCTGGGGTACAATAACATGCAAAGGAGTGAAATAATTTATTAAAATTACTTAAAGTGATGTGATTTCATACAGGCTCCTTGAAAAAATAAGAACAGGATTGGCATGGAGTACCAAAGGAAAGTACAGCTTAACATATATTCAAATCTTGACTTTTAAAATATCAAAATAAGTATGATCCCCTCCAAAAGCATAAGGCTGTTGTTCCAGGGAGATCTTTTTTTGTTGCTGCTCAGATAACATTCTGCCAAAAGGTACATTAGACAACACAGTAGAATGGAAGTTAATACTTGATTTAAATAACAATACTTGGTACTGAGATACTTGTTGCATTGTTTAGTTTGTACAAAACCAAGAAGCTAACCTTTCTTTGTGCTGTCTTCATTCTGCAACTTTAATTGAAAAGTAACTTATTTTCACTAACTACAGAAGTTCTTATCTTTGACAGACCAAGTCTAACAGATTTATTTCATTTTGGGTACAGTGAACTGTTCTCTTTTAGATAATGTGCCCATACAACCTTTTCTTGTTTAATTCTATTGATTTACAGCGTTAACGTGAAATAATCTGATACCTGTTTCCTGCCCTTTGAGTATTTGTAGTCAAAGAGGCTGATTAGTTTTTTTTTCCAGCTCTTTAGCTGTTTTAAATGTATAATTATCATTGCATGTCATTTGATAGCTGCACTAATTGCTGCCAACCATTGTCTGTTTGCACTTAATGCTGAAACCTGATCAACATCCTGCTTTGGTTGATGTTTGGTGGTAAACTTTAATTAACTCTTATTGCATTGAAGAAGAGTTCAGTCTCAGTGCTAACTAATCATTTACCTTCATTATGTCCTGACAGCTCCACTTGTTCTTGGTCCTAATAGATACACCAGTCAGTAAATAAACCTGCAAACCTTCATGCCTTGAAGTTGTTCCACACTGATATTTTGCTGCTTAAAGTATAAAATAATTGGCCATAAATGATCATTTAGTTAGTTCAGTACCTCAACTTTTGCAGGCACTGATCTTAAATTGCCTCTTTCATGCAAGACAATTTCATTTTCATAGAAATTGCAGATTTAAGATAACATTATTTCTTCAACATGGTTCCTCTATACATGCATCTTTTGAATCAATACAATTAAGCTTGTCTCCTGTTGGAATTCTTGTAATTATTTTTTCCTGAAATACTTTTCCTGTAATGATATTGAAGTTAAAGTAATCAGGTTACCAGCAGATCATGTAAAATTCAACTCAGAATTGCTGACTGCTTGATTTTAATTTGTCTGACATCAAGTTTGTTTGAGAAGGGATAATATGTGGGTAAACCAAGGAGCTTATAATTATGGTGGACATTTGTTTATAATGAAATCTAATTAAAGTTCATACATTTTAAAACACAAAAGTTAATTACTGAATTGCTCACTTCACTTATGCACAGCAATCAAATTAACTTTCAGTGCAAAATATGTCAAAAGACTACTCAAAACAAAAACAAAATGGCCAACTAAGCTTGGTTCTAAAAAAAACCCAAACTTACCATTATCTCATGCATAAAAGGTAGCTGAATTACACCTTGGTAAAAAGCAAACAAAAACCCCTCATTCACTTAGACATAATACTCTTCTTAATAAAAAACATTTAAGTAGAAGGGGAAAAAAGATAACTTTCTTTGGTAGGGATAATGCTTTTATTTAAAGATGCACAGTGAGGAGTATTAGATATTGACTTTTAAAAGTATGCAACCATATATTTATCCTATATTAACATCTTTCATTAAAACTTTTCAAAGTATGCGAAGATGAGCATTATTTAGGGAATAGGGGTGTTTACTTGAACAACTGGCTTATTATTATTGTTATGCATCTATTTCAGCTAGGGTAACCCTGCAAGCTAATATTTTTTTTTAAATGCACTTAAGCATTGGTTTATGGCATTAGTTGTGAAAGACAGACTTGTGAATCATTGATCAAAATAATTTTATAATTACTTTCAAAACCAAAATTTAAGTTGATTAAGCCAATGTTACCTTAAAGACTGTATATGAATAAAAATAACTTATTCTTATTTGCCTTTCTTTGTAACATGCGGAACATATGAATATTAATTGTGTGTGTGCTATTTTTCTTTTAACTAGGCTGAACATAGTGGTAAATCTTGTAACTTTAGAAGTTGGATCTTTAATGAGTAATTCAGATTTTCTTAATGGCTTTAACTTTGTGATACAAAAACATTCTATTCTCAATACTAAGATTTTTTTCAGGTATAATGGATTAGATTGTCATCCTCTAAAGACTAGAAACAGTAGCATAAGGGGGATGGGGATCTCATTGTGAACATGATTCATATATTTACAAAATTATTAAGACTATTACCTTCTTTTAAGGAAAGAAAATGTAGTCTACACTTGAGTATCATGTTTAGCAGGTTTTTAAACTAAAAAACTTTCAAATATAACAGGGTTTTTGGTGGGGGTAGAGGGATAGGGATAGAGAAGGGTGAAAGGGAAAATATGGAGACTTTTCATTAATGAGAAATTTGTAAAATTGAGAGTAATTTACATAACCTTTGAGTATTTTTGGAGTGCATATTGTATGTGTTATAATGGCAGACATGATTGATTTGTAGATTAATATTTATTTAGGAAAAGGAAAATCAAAAGGATTAAATAGTCATCACTTTAACTCTTATACTACTTTGCATAGAAGAGACAAAGGGAAGTGATTAATGCTTAAGGCTGACTGGGTCACTATCATTCAGATGCACCTTCTTTCAAAAAAGAAAAAGGAAAAAAGTCGGTATATCCTCCCAGTATTGGCAAACAACAGCTTTCTAGTAATACTTTAGCTGATTAGGACATCCTTATCCATTAATGAAGCAATCACTACAAAGCCCTAGTGTCAGCTGGAATACTAGCAAAACAGTATCAAAGAAAGAATCAGAAAGAAGTACTGCACATAATTACAGTTCATGTCCTTGTCTCACACCAATGCAAACTATTAATTTTCAATTAGAATGAATATGGAAATTAGAAATCAAATGGATTGGTTAAAAGAACCCAAGTTTGTTTACAGAGGTAACATAAGTAATGGGCCCATCTTGAATACTGATTATGAAATTTTCTTTCCTGAAACAACAACAAAAAAATGAGTCACACTGTACTATAGTTAAGCTGAGAATGCTGATCCTTCTCTGAAGGGAAAGCAGCTGGAGGAGTTTCATTAAAATTGTGGAAAGTAAAGAAGTAAAACAACTCTTCTCCCCAGTCATAATTGCATTTAAAAGAACCATACCTATTTCTAAGATGTTCCTTTTCCTAGCAGTGCTAAAGCATGCACATGTATATGTATGTGGGGGCATTATGAGAACTATTAATTAAACCATTGACTGGAGGGGCTATGCAGAATGGACCCAGGGAGAAAGAAAAAATAAAAAGGAGAGACAGACAGAAAGAAGGACAGAGAAGAAGGGGAGAGAGAAAAGAAAGGCAGAGAGGAGGGGGGCGGAGAGAGAGGGGGAGGGAGAGGGAGAGGGAGAGGGAGAGGGAGAAGAAGAAGGAGGAGGAGAAGGAGAAGAGAGGGGAGAGAGACAGACAGACATGGGATTTGTTTATAGTAGTGAAGAAAAAAAATCTGTGTTGATAAGTAATTTAGGTTCTAATGATGGAAAGACAAGGAAAATGGGAAAAAAACCATGTAGTTGAACAGCACACTTTGGTTCATCTTGGGTAAACTTTCCCTTTTTGTCTTTTAAAATGGTCAGGTTTTAAATGCATAATCTATTTGGTTACATCCCTCTATTCAACCTTAATTACCTTCTCCCCTTTGTCGTGACATGGGTGGAAAGTTTCTGCCCTGTCTGGAGAGGTCGTCACACATTCTTTTGCAGTCTCTTCATTAATTCCTCCTTGCAGAAGCATTTTCTATCGTGCTGGGAAGGTAGAAGGGTGTAATAGAAGAGCCCTGAAACATCAGCAGGAAGCTCTAAGCTGGTTAATGCAGTATAATTGTCTGGACATAGACTGGTCTTTGTTTGTGTGGTTCACTTCGAATCAGCTGTAATTAACTCCAGAGTGTTTCCAGATTGCCAGCAAAGAAAAATTACAGCTTTTCTGTTTTAAATTGGAAAGCTCACAAACATTAACTATGCAGATTGCTTTTACTTTGATATATTTCTATCCTGCAAGAAAAAAGCTTATTTGGCTCTTTCCTCCCCCCTAAAAATGTGCTTTTGTTAAGTTATTTGATTTAGTGTCTATTAGAGTATAATGGTTACTTAATAGTCTGGTTTAAAGCCATTTTACTTAATATTTTCAATTCTCTGATACATCTGTATTTGCCTTCACTTTTGGTAATTCTTAAGTTTTTAACACTATATTGGAAGAAAGTTACACAACTGATGTTATGAAGTAATAAATAACTACTTAGGAAAGATGGAGTAAAAGATGGCTTCCTTGTCCTTCATCTTCCTACAATTCTTCACCCCCAAGTTCTCTCCCCCTCCTTCCCATTTTCAACAATTCTGAAGTCCCATCTAAAAAGTGTCCTGGGGCAGCTATGACCCTCACACAGGTACTTTACCTGTGTCTTACTATTTCAGAAGAGAGGTTGTGAAAAAAGAGCTGCTCATCTTATGGTCAGCACACCACACCCAGCTAAAAGGAACCACTATATAGTAGTTTATAATTATAGATTCCAATATGGGCCAAAATGAGGTAGCTGGGTGAGCAAGTTTAGCTAATGCATCTAATAATACTGTGCTGTACACAAAAGATCTGTCAGCAACTGATGCAAAAAAAAAAAAAAAGTCCAGCCAAAATCTTTTTTCCCCCTCCTTTCTTCTGAATTTAACAATAAGGAATTTAAGCCTCGATGTGGCTTTAGCAACCAAAGAAAAGAAGCTCTTGGTGTCTGCATAATACCACTTTGATGGATTTTTTCATCAGTCCTCTGTACGTGGCAACAAATAAACAAGTATAATTATACTTGTGAAGGTCTATTCATTGCTTTGTCAGGATTAGATATATGTGGCGTTTTCACACTGGGCCTCTCTTTTGTCTTTGCCTAACTCACTATGACATATTGATAGAGGATTTGGTATGGGGAAAAGGCCACAGCAGAGACAGTGATGACCTTTTGGAAACTTGATATAATTCAAGGATTTTTATTATTTTCTTTCTCTCTCTCTTTTTTTAAAGTTTTATAACTTGTTATGAAATTCCATTGTAAGTGGGCAACTTTTAACCCATTTGAAACAGAGTAAATAAAGACTCAGAGTGTTAGGAGATAGCTAAAGAGCAGATGGGAATAAAAACAATAGGCTAAGGAGCCCATTGGTCTTCTTTCCCAGCACTTAGCACTGTGGCTAACCTAGCATTCCTTTCCCATTATTCTATCCTCTTGATCAGATCACGTTCTTTTTAATCATTTCACAAACACTGTCTCACTGGACCATAGAAGAGGTCTGGGACAATCTCAATTAAAAAAAAAAAAACAGAGGTAATACTGGCATTTCTAATTCTTTGTTCTAATGGGAACTCTGTATTCTAAATGCAGAGGAATTCTTCTATTGTTCAAAAAGCACCCCCACCCCCACCACCCCCCTGCCCTTCCCCTTTCATTAGCAAATCTCCTTGTAGGTGGGTTTGGTAATTTAGCTGAGCAGAGTTTAGAGAACAGTGACTTCAGGAGCAAAGGAGAGGTAGCAATATAAGTTCTTTTCTGAATACTGACCACTAGTTCTGAAAAAGGAATTTACGTGATCAAAGTCACTGACCTTGTGAATGACTGAGAATATCCAATTTTTTTTAAAGTTAAATTAATTCTAAGCAGACCAGCAGGTATGTATGTATCTCTCTGGATTTAGCACTGGAACATTATTGCATTTGTTATATTTGTTTTCTTTTTTATAACTTTGGTAATTTTCTAAAAGAACTTTTGATATACCCTACAAATTATGGAAATGGAAATGGGTAAGGACAGTATAATAAACAGTTTAAACTGCATGGAAACTTTTAAAGTGGCTTAAACTTGTTGTATAGTCATTTTAGAATGAGTTAGTTTTGTGAAAGCTCAGTAGTGTACTTTGTCCTGTGTTTATTTTGACGTATAAAACTTCTGCCTAAGTTTCTAAAGATGGATCTCTGTAGCAAAAGAAGGTTCTTTTTTGACTAATGACAGTGACCTCGCGGAGCAGACATAGTCACTTTCATTTTACACACCCGACTGTAGAAATCTTTAAAAGTAATTTTATTCAAATAAATCGAGAATAAACATTGCCACAAAGATAGCAAACAGTCGAAATATAAAAATACATGTGACAATTGAAGTATTTTCCTCATCTGGTCAAAGAAGTCATTTACTTTCATTAGAATGAAACCTACTTTTGTTTTCACAATCATATTATAAGAAGCTGATGAAATTGCTTAAAGTTTCTGATTAACGTGTAACTTGTTGAAAAGGGATTGATAAATCATTTGTATGAAATAATTTACAATTAATTTAATGAAAAAAGCACTATCACATGACTATGATGCATTGATTTAGCCACTGCTGCCATCAACAGTGTAGTGAACTTTTCTGCAAAATATATAATCATTTTTATGGTTTTCTTTCTCCCTTGCTCACACACATAATTGTGCTGTGGCAAATTTTTGGAAATTAAGTTGAGTTCTTTTAAGTCGCAGAAAGGGAAAGTATGACAGAGGCTATTTTGTGCTGTGAAATGGTGAAATTTTATACATAGATATATGTGTAATAGGATATAATCTGTAGTAAGGATATATATGTATACTTACACATATATTCATATAATGTCTGCCCAGAATTACCAAATGATATTTGAAATACAGCCTTGATGTCCATGACTCTTGTTAGCAATTATTTTGGTATGCTGAATGCTATATAGTACAGACTCTTTCAAGTAATGAAGAAAAAAGCTCAAAAGTTTTCCTCCAAAAACAGTGTAATTTGTAGAAAAGCTTCATTTGTACCAAGGCATCTTACTTTTTACTGTAAGCCCTCCTCCCCACCCCCATACAAGACAGCTGTAATTTGTCTAATGCAACATCCATTAAAAAAAAAAAACAGAAATTCATATACAAACTGGGTTACAGAATTTTAACACTTTTTCTGTAACAGTCAATGCACCATCACTTACAAATGCTACTGCTGCTTTCAATCCATAGATCCTCTTTCCTGATCTCCTTTTACCCTAGTAGTGGGTATTGTTTGGGGCACTCTGGTTGCCTTTTTAGTTTGTTCTTGCTTGTGCAGAACTGCAAAGGTAAACAGTCCTGTTTGTAGATTAATTAGGAAATTATTAGGTTTTCATGCTCATAGTTATCAGATTATTTCAACTGGTTTTTAAAACTGCATGCATGCTATGTGGATAATTAACCTGAAGCTCATCAATGATTAAAATTACACACTAAGCTTTGTGATGTTTGATTCAGGAGCAATTAGCCTGTCATTTTAGCCATCTCAGAGACCAAAATGAATTTTGATTCATTTTCCAACTATGTAAATCTTCTGATGTATCCTAAACTGATCACTTCCTCTCTTTGATTTAACTGACAAGATTAGATTTGATTACAGTAAAAAGAGAATTAAACAGCTATTCTTCATACTTAATATCTCAGTGACCTTCACTGACGCTTTTATTCTTCAAGGATTTTTTTTTTAAGAATTTGTTAAGCACATAATATTGGTGAGAGGCTTGGTTTTTCTTAGTTTAGTTTGTTTTTTTTCTTTTTTTTTTCCAGTCTATACCTTCTCCCACTGTGAAGACTGTATATAATAGTTTCCTTGGAGGGGGCAGGAGTATAAAACAAATGAATTGTTTTATGAGTATCATTTGTCATAATAGAACAAAGGTATATTCATTTATTTTAGAAGTTTTCAGAATGTATTTAGAGTTTTGCCATGTTTAATTGGAAAGTTACCTATTTCACTGATTATTGTCACATATATTGACTTGGAGTGATAAGTATTATCAGTTTTATCATATGAATGGTTACTTACCTACTTCATAAAGGTAGACAGATCCTATGTCCTAGGCTGAGAGCAAACACTAAAGTTTCAGGCCACTCAGCTATTGTGTACAGTGCCATCATTCTGCAAACTGAGAGATCTGCAAGGACTCAGGGAAGCTTAAGCTGTAATCAAGCTACTATTACAGTAGCTGGAGACTTGTGGGCTCTCTTTTCTCTCTCTCTCTCTTTCTCTCTCTCTCTCTCTCTCTCTCTCTCTCTCTCTCTCTCTCTCTCTCTCTCTCTCTCTATCTCTCTCTATCTCTGCGTCTCTCTCTCTGTCTCTGTCTCTCTCCTCTTTCTCCACCCCACCCTGTCTTTGTCTCTACCTCTGTCTCTGTCTCTGTCTCTGTCTGTCTCTCTCTCACACACACAAAATGAAGGGGGACAGACTTTTAACCAATGTGTGTCCACCTTTCCTCTGGTGCTTCACCCTGCTGCCAGAAACTGATATGGCTTTTATAAAGTGCATCTTGTTCTCAACAAAGGGAGTTTATGGTCTAAGATGCCTGCCTGCAAAAAAATGATTGAAGGATTTTCATCAGTTGTGCTTGCGTATGATTTGTTAAGCTAGGGG
>NW_027186304.1:89535198-89556607 GCF_028583685.1 Petaurus breviceps papuanus
AAGTAGAGAAAGAAATTAACTGTTTCAAAGCTTGCAGCACAAACCTTCGAGGAAAAAACGGATTAAAGGATGGAGTAACATGTTTTCTGGTTAATGGTACTAAAATCATACTTCTTAGTCACAGTACTTGGAACTTGAAGAGTTTGTTCAAGAGAACTATTTTATGTCCAATTTCGTGTGCTTCTTTAGTACCAATTGGATCCTTAGCTTCCTAAGATAAAATGACTTTTCCATATAGTTTCATAGACGGTAGGGTTTGTATGGTTTCTTCCTTCCTTCCTTTCTTTTTTAAACAGCAGCTTTGTTAGCTAGATATTTATTGACTGAGAGTAAGGTGGGAGTGGGGAGTGGAAGGGAAAATCCATGTTGTGAGTCGGGAAAGACATCATCTTTTGGCATATGAGCCTGTTGACAAACATAATCTATCAAAACATGACTGTTCTCCTCCGTGTTCACAGTAACACAGAGTAAACATACTCACACAGAGCATTATTAGAAAGTGTTCAAAAGTAAACACTGTCATCATTTCACATGCCTCTGTCCCAAGCCAGTCATGCTGCTCTCTTTTTGCAGACATTAAAGGGTGTGGTGTCAATAAATATGTTCAGATTTATGGCAAATATATTTTTGTCTTTACTGGAAAAGACTATGCAGATGTGATGAATATGTGCGAGTGATGAACACCATTTATTACACAACTTGTCATGACTTTTTCCAAACCCTAATTACTGGGTAATTTATTCTCTGCAGTGTGTTTACTGGATTGGCTTGATTGTCTTGGTTCATATACAAATGTAACACATCCATTTCCATGATGAATAACTTTGTAACTTATTAAAAACTTCTTTTGTCTAGAGGATATTAAAATTCAGGAAATATTGCAAACCATTAGTCATTGTAACAAGCTCTAAATATGATTACAAAATCCATTTTGCAAGTGTTATCTATTGATTTATACTAGAAATCAGTGATAACTAAACTATCAGGAGTCAACTACTGATGATAGTACCTATGCTTTTTCAAATCATATTTTGAAAATGAACACTAGAGGGGACGAACTGTTTATCTTGGCTACAAATATTCTTAATTGTGTTGGTTTAGCTCTGTTTGTGAGACCAGTTTGTTGTTGTTGTTTTTGCAGTTTGAAGTTTCATTAGATTGGTAGAAATCCTGTGCTTGATGGTATGGACCTAGTGTCTGAATTTGAATTGTCTTTTCTTCGATATCGGTGCTTTACAAATCAGGAATGAAAGTGTTAGACTTGGCTTATATTACTTGAGGGAAGAAGGCCTCGGCATAAGATGGAAGTTTTCTAAGCTTATGATATTAAAAACAAAATACAAAGGAGGAATTGTATTACGCTTCAATGATTTTGGTTAGTTGATGAAAGTTTGATTGCAAATGTCTTTCTATTGCTAGTTCAAAGTATTAAAACTTTCAGAATACCTAGGAGAAGAAAAATATTAATTTTGTACAAATAATAGCTCTAGGTCCTGGGAGTCATACAGAATATTCATGAACTGTGTTTACACTCAAGCAGCTAGCTCCTCTAACAATTAAGTTAACATGCTTGGCATGTAAGATGGAAATGTGTAAAATTTTCCATTTTATTAATATCACATGGAAGCATGATGAGTGGCAGAATGGTGATGTTCTCTTTTTTCTTAAAATTTTTTTGAAGGTGTCTTACTTGGATAGAATAATATAGAATGTCAAAGTTGGAAGGAACCTCAGAGATCAGGCTAGTGCAACCCCCTCATTTTAGAGAGGAATGAATAGTTGCTTAGAGACATTGACCATTCTTTGTGGAAGTTGCCTTCATAAATTTCACTGCAGGGTCAGTTAGTTATTGTCTTTGAATGTTTACCAACTCACGAAGAACTAAAGAGGATGACTGTTTATAAGCATAGATTCCAAAGTTATTAGGGAAATGAGACCCTGTCAGGTGGGAAAATAACTGACTACTTTTAGGCGATTTTTTTTCATAATTTTGCAAAGTAAGAAGAAAAGAGTCTTGCCCCTCCTGCATTATTCATTTTATTATGATTTCTAAAAAAGTCTAACTTTCCTATTACTGTTTACTATTACATCCTATTACATTCAAGTATATCTCCTAGTATGGCAATGCCAGTAGGTGGTAGGGGTAGGAGTGGGGAGGGAATAGTCTTCCTTTCAGTGAACACAGTTTCAGTTGTGGCTTTTTAGGGGGGAAAAATCCTTATATTCAGACCATTAGAATTTGATATTATAAATTAAGCCATAATCTTTTACAGTAACCAGTAAGAAGTATTTAATAACTATTAGCAAAAGGGGGGGAGGGGGAATGCTCCATAGCAACCAAGTGCATTTCCATTTTTAATGAAAAAAAGTTAGAGTTTTCCAAGTTTAGAGAGCTTCAGGGTTAGTGATGGTGCTGTACATATCATTATAACTGCCCATCTGTCCCTATATTGCATACATTCATACATCTCTGCCTACCTATGCCATTTTAAGGATGTCATTTTCCACTGTAATTTGTTCTCTTTTTGAATGATGGCAGTTCTGTGTGGCAGCCAGACATGAAGTCATTGTCAAGCTAATCAAGGACAATAGAAACAGCAAGCTTAAGTTGCCTGGTGCCCAAAAATATAATTGCTTGATAAGTAATATTAATTTTAATTGAGAAAACCTGGATAATAACAAGAAAAGCAATAATTTGTAAGAGAAAATATGAAGAAAATATTAAAATTAGACTTAAAGTAGTTTCTGATCTGATGATCTATAATTACATTAGAGTTCAGGTGCTGAATTCACAGTGGTATTCACATTCTAAATTAGTTAATTAGTTAAATTTTAAAGGAAAAAAAAAGAGAATCAGTATTTACCACAGGCAAATACTGAGCTATGAATAAACTTCTCTTACTTTTTCTCTTATTGACATCATATTGATTTAGAACACTATAAAGACTATAATTTGTCAGTTCAATTTGAATAGATCACTTCTCCTGTTCTCCAACTAAAGTGGTATTACCTAAAAGTGTGTGACCTAATTCTAGTTTAAAGAGGTTAAAGGTTAAAGGTTAGTCCTAAAGCATCATCTGCCTAGCTGCTTAACTTTAAAATGATCAATTTAATGAAAATCTGTTTTACAGATGGTGTTTTAATGTCTTTGGCAGGATTTAGGCAGCTTAAACATTAGACGCATGCTAGTAAAAATTATTTCTTTATTTGACCAGAAAAACACCTTTTCTTTTATGTTTAAGGTAAAAGGCATGTGGGACATGGTATTTTGGCAAAGGACCCAGAGGCAGAAAGTGTTGATGATCTTTCCATATGGGCTCAAAAACAGAATACCTTTATGTCTGTTGCTAACGATGACAGAAAAAAAAAACAAGCATAGCTGTATTCAGGTTTTGGCAATAATATTTTACTTTGAATTCACTTATTTATATTTTTAAAAAGAAAAAGCAATTTTGGTCAAAACCTTCCTTAAGAGAAAAAAATATTTTCATTTTATGGTAGAACTTTCTGAAGTACAAAGTATTATATTTTTTTCTAATTTAAAAAGATAACACAACCTATGTGAGCTTTCCTCTGGTAAAGCTAAAAATGAAACAAAGTCGAATCATGAAATAAAACTTATACAAAAGGAATTTAGAGTCACCTTAATTTCAATTGCAACTTTTTCATGAATACTTTTAAAATAAAATAGATGAGTACCAAATATAGAAATATAGTCTGTTTCATTAGCAAATCTATTTTATATTTAGGAATTTCTTAAGCCTTTAATGCATGAGTGTTTTCAACTTAACAGTTTTCTAAACTTAGTTACATTTGTCCAATGGCAAACATAAGCATGTTGATATCATGTCTGTTAATTTTCCCATTGTTGTTTTCTCTACAGTCCCTAGTAGCATGACCTTCATGTATCTGCCACCCAAATATTTGATTAATGAATAAATCAATAAGTAAAAATGTTTTCCCACAAAATAAATTGTGTTCTATATATCACAAGACATCACAGACATTTCCAAAGAGTCCAATAAAAAAGCATAGTAAGAAACACACAACTCTAGATAGTTAAATTAAAAGAACAAAGGAGGCTCTTGCAGTATTTCACAGATTGGATTTAGAGTCCAGGATGTCGGATGGGGTCAGGAATTTTCATGGTCAGCTGGTGGGTCTTCCCTTCTATGCAGGAAATGCAAATACCATGCAGCACCTGCTCTTAAGCTGAACCTATACTATCTTTTAAAGTGAGGTGCCCACCGACTTCCTTCATCAAAATCAAAAGCTTAATTACAGTACACTACCCTCTTACATCCCCTCCTTTTTTTTTCCATTTGTGAGAAGTGAAGCAGACTAGTCTGTCTGTATTCCATAATGCTGTTTGCATATTTGTATTTTAAATCAACTGGGAATAGTGAAGGCATAGATTGTCTCTATCATGAGCAAAGAAATCCAAGTGGGATTTAATCCTTAGGTAACTTTATAGTGAAACATTCCCCCAAGGAACATTTTTGGGGTTTTCTCATTATCCATGTTATGGATGAAAGAACTAGGGTTAAGAACTAGAAATCAAGGACCAAGAGAGAATGAGAGGAGGTGTGTTGGAGAAAGAATGCAAGGAAGGAAATCAAAGTGGAACAATTAGCTCAAAATGCCTTATTTGCTTTTTGCTAATATGAAACAATGATAACCTGATCAGTTTGGAATTAACAGGGAGACACAAGTATTTTCATTTCAATAGGCTTATGTCTAACTTTGTAATTCAAAATCAAATATACCAGATATGTGCCATTCCAATTATTGAACTGTCGTCCCAGTATGATGGCAAAAGAGGTCAAGAGATTGTGTGGCAGACATTTGCATAAAAATCATTGTGCAGAAGGAAATTGGAATATGTCTGTGCATCTAAGAAACCAAAAACATGTTTCACTTAATCTTATTGCAGCCATTTGTTTAGATGAAGAAAGCTGTTTTCAGAGATAAACAAAAGTTATTCTCTGCTGCTAAACATTAACCTAACTAAGGAAATTGTTGCCATTTTTTTTATTAGTTGCAGATTTATGTTCATTTCAAGGTTGAAATGTAGTGTGAAATTTAATTCCAGCATCTGGATTTAAAAAAATGAAATTGTAATTCAATTATTTATTGTATTATAATGTCAAAAAATAAGGAGAATATTGGAATAACATTTTGTATCATATGTGTAGGCCTAATACAAGTAAGTATACATATCAAATAGATATTTAGCTAAAAGCAATTTGTAAATTATTGGTTTTTTTTTAAAAAAAACATAATGTAGTTAGTTAGCTCTGATCCTTTTAGCTACTTCAGTTTTTTAAATGAAACATTTCCTATAACATGCCCTTATAGAATAAAACAGCTAATTCAGTATAGGTACTTTTTTTCAAATGCCAGGAAGTGTATTGTGTTATGTGTTAGGGATGTTATTTATAATTTTCATTCATCCAACACAAATTTATTCAGCACCTACGATATATGAGGCACTGTGTTGGGCACTTGAGACACAAAGACAAAAGCAATCCTTGACCTCAAGGAGCTTATATTACACCAGGAGGAAATAGCCTAGATAGTCTACATAAGCAAATACAAAACATACAAAGTCATTGGAAGGGGGGGCACTACCAACTGAGGGCAATCCTGAAAGGGCTTTTATAGGAGATGGCACTTGTGTTCAGCCTTGAAAGAAGCTGGTCATCCTAATAGGTAAGAGAAGAGGAGGAAGATCATACCTGTCATGGGAGACTGTGTGTACAAAGACTTGGAAATGAGAGAAAGACTTTGCTACAAGGAACAGTAATTAGACCAGTTTGGCTAAAGTGTTTTAAATGCAAAAAGGTGAATATACCTAGAAAGGTAGACTGAAACCAGATTGTAAAAGACTTTTAAAATTAAACACTGAAGTTTGCATTTTGAGGCAAAGACACTGAAAATTCTGGAGCAGAGAAATGAAATGGACAGTCTTGTACATTAAATCTACCTTTTGGTAACTATGCAGAGGATGGATGAAAGTAGGGGAGATAATTAAGGGAGAAATACTAATTAGAAAGTTATTGCAGAAGCACAAGTTAGAGATGATGACTTAAATAAAGTGGTGATGATGTGAGTGGAGTAAGGATGGGTGGATGTGAGAGATATTGTGTAGGTAGAATTCACAAGATAGCACTAATTAAATTAGCACATGAGGGAGAATGAATAATCAATGATAACTACTAGGTTAAGAACTTGGGTGACTAGAAAAATAGTGGTGAATTATGTAGAAACAGGCAAGTTAAGAAGTTTGGGAAGAGTAATTTTGTTGGCAGAGAACACCAAAGTACTTTGTTTTTAGAAGTTTAGAAGTGTGTCTTTACATGTACATGTATGAGTTTTTATACATAAACATACATGTAGATGAAGATTAAAGCATATACTAGGCATGGATAACCTCTTCTACATGGTCCAGTGGCAACAAAATTGTGTGTGTGTGTGTGTGAAAATGATGGATTTAACTTCAAGTCAAGTTGTAAAGCAAGGTGAAGTTGGTTATTGGAGTACTACCCTCTTCATGGCCTGTTGGCCCTCTTTCATCTCCCAAGGCATCCAGTGTTCCCATACTATTTTCTGGCATTCAAAAAGATTTTCTTCTATCACTATAGTCTCTGTCTCAGACCTGCCCTCCTCCAATGTCTCAGGATCTTTTCTCTTCTTTGTCTTTCCCCATTTTCTTCAGTTAGGATGTGTGATTAATGTAATCACATAGTAAAATGTGACTGACATAGATTTACTAAATCTACCCTTCCTTGGAGTTAATTTCTTTAATAAAATATGTATCAATCACTATCAATTTCTAATTTATAGATTATTATGGAAAAGTGCAATGCTCTCTACCTTTTTCTCCCAACATTCCAACCAAACAAAAAAATTGAAGTATACAGTTTGACATCTTCCTTTTTTGCTGCCAAATGTTATAATTTCTTTTTCTACATCATTTCTTACCTACTTCCTGTTCTCTCCACTCCCATAACCACCACCCTATGTCATGCCTTCATCATCTGGGCTAAGAGTCTTCAAACTGGTCTCTCTGCCTTAGTTTTCTCCCTATTCTAATCAGTCCTCCACACAGTTACCAGCATGATTCTCCTCAAGTGTGGTTCTAACCACGTTACTCAATAAACTCCAGTGGCTCTCGATTGCCCCTGGGATTCAATGCAAGTTCCTCCATTTGGCCCCTTCCTGTCTCCATACTTGTTAACACACTGTATAATGTAGTTCTACTGGCCTATTTGCTGTTACTTACACATGACATTCTATCTTCTGTCTGTGTCTTACATTGGCTTTCCCTCATGCCTGCAGTACTCTTGCCCTGCCTCCAACCTCTGACTCTTATTGTCCATACTTTTCTTTCACACTTAAGCGCCACCTTCCACACTAATGCTTTCCAGGTCTCCTTAGCTTCTAGTGCCATCCTCTCTAAAGTCACTCTTGATCTCTTTGTATTTATCTTCTATGTATGGATGTATGTATATGTTGTCTCCCCCATTATGTGAACTCTTTGAGGGCAGGGATTGTGTTTTTGCCTTTTAATTAATTTTTTTTTTTTTTGCATCGCCAAAGCTTAGGGAAATTCCTGGTATGTTGTTATTGTTCAATTGTTCATTCATGTCTAACTCTTCATGACCCAATGGACAATAGCATGCCAATACTGTCCATGGGTTTTCTTAGCAAATGGCACTGGAGTAGTCTGCAATTTCCTTCTCCAGCTGGTAAGGCAAACAGAGGTTAAGTGATTTCCCTAGGGTCACACAGCTAGTGTCTGAGGCTGGATTTGAACTCAGATCTTGATTCTAGAGACCCAATGATCTATCCACTAAACCATCTAGTTGCCTGGTACATAATAAGTGCTTAATAAATGCTTCTTGGTTGTGAAATACACACCCCTGCCCCCCTACCCCATACTGTAGATCACTTTATGTCTTTGTTTAGGGAATGTAACCTTAAAGATAGTGATTTTGTAACCAGAATTTGTAAACTACTTTACACCCCTTCCTAAAGATGACATTTGGGGAACTGAGGCAAATATGCTGCCAAAAATAATTACCTCAGTTTTCTGCTTTGTTACTCCACTTTTAGTCAGGAGAAGGGAATGAATCACTCACTACTCATTATTACAAATGAGTGCTGTGATGCTGTGCAGTGATGCAATTCAGTCATATGTTAGCCAGGCCCAACACTGATGAAAGGGTCTTGGCCCAGAGTGGAGTGAGGAGGAGCTGGTATGTGTAGAGCGACCACGAACCTGCTTCTATAACAGCTGGTTTCTCTGGGCTCTACTGTACACGCTTCACATCAAATTCCCTTTCAGGCTGAACCCACACTCAAGCATAAGGAAGAGTGAAGTAGAGATTCAGAAGGCTCATATTGCGGGAATTTTCAGTGTAATTCAGTACAAAGTAGGGATACAGAGGTTTTATGAAGCAGAGTGAATGACTAGCCCCTAATTAAGGACAGAAGAATAATCACCATTTCATGATCCCACATACAAAACTAGGACATGGGGAAGGGTCCGATGGGGAAGAAGGATTCTAGGGAAGTAGTGTAGATTTGTAGCTATATAACAGGGAACAACTTTAACCCATTACCTGAGGGTTGCCTCAGGAGTTAGAGGAGTTAAAGGTCTCACTTGGAGGTCTTCAGACAAAGGCTAGGTATGCTATGGTGAGGACTTTATTTTGTTATAGGTTGGATGACTGGTGAAGGTCATCCCAACTCTGAAATTTTCTAACTCTGCAAGCTATACATTAACTTATCACCATTAATGCAGGATGATAGGGGCTACCTTCATGAATGATACTGAGAGTATTTTTATGAATTTTCTAGGGAGAGACATTCTATGTCTCTTCTATTATTGTAATCATGAGCCTAGGACTATTATTGGCAGTTAGAAGGGGTACAACAACATTTTGTTACTGTTGTTGAGTTGTTTAAATCTTTTCTGACTCTTCATGACCCCATTTTGGGGTTTTCTTGGCATATATGACCAACAAAAGACATCTACGGGCCATCTTGGGCAGCTAGGTAGTACAGTGGATAGTGTGCTGAGCATGGAGACAAGAAAACTCATCTTCCTGAATTTAAATCTGACCTCAAATACTTACTAGCTGTGTGACCATAGGCAAGTTGCTTAACCCTGTTTGCCTCAGTTTCCTCATCTGTAAAATGAACTGGAGAAGGAAATGGCAAATCACTCCAGACCTTTGTCAGCAGGGTGGGGATGATAGCCAAAAGGGGAAAAGGTACAAAAAGGAGAGAAAAGAACAATGGAAATGTAAAGAGATAAAGAAAAAAAAACATGTTAATTCCTCACCACCCTTTCTTCACCCCTCAATCCAATGCAAGCAAATTCCTCAATTGCCCAGATTGCTTCCTAGCTGTTATTTTTTCACACTAACTTCCCAAGCAGAATCTGGAGATAAATAACCTTGTATCTTAACATGTGCTTCTTGGTGGCTTACTTCATGGGCAATAAGGGTTAAGGGGATCTTTATAGCCTCTCAAATGTGGCCAAAAGTAGAGGCAGACTGGAACCCAGAGTAGGAAGACTTTTGTTGGTCTCACTTATGTATAAGTTAATCCCGATTTAGGGACAGATTTTTCAATTTCATAAGTTGGCTGTAATTCTTGAAATATGTATTGCCCCAAAAGACTGAATTGAACTTTATCTGAACAGGATATGCTTCCACATAGATGAAGTATGGCATTCAGAGTTAGTTAGTTACATGATTTCAGGTGCATTTGAAAACATCCTCATTAAACATTTCATCTCCTTTGATGCTTGAAATCCTATAGTTTTAAAAATGGTTCATTCTTCTGTATCTTTTGTATCTATCAGCATCGCCATCATCTCTTTCTCTGCCTTCTTAAAATGCACAAACTCTAGGAAATAGTAATACCTTAAGTACCCAACATTTCGCTATGGACAAGTTTCTAAGATTTTTTTTTAATCTTTGGTAACAGTGAAGAATTTAGCAGCACTGGGTACATGAAGAAGAGATAAAAGGAATGGGAAAAGACAAAGAAAGTAGAAGTTGAAAGAATCAAAACCAAATTTTGTCATCTTTACAATTTTGCCAGAGGTTGTCAACACATAAATATGAGATACTTTGGAAGTCACACTAAAGTTTTTATAACAACAGGTTATCATTTATATGTATTAAACAACTTTTATATATGATCTAATTTGTGAAATAGTATAAAAAAAAGAATAGTTTTCCAAAGAGGAGTCATAGCCGTAGCACATAGCATAGTACCTGGCACAAAAGAGGTCCTTGTTGACCTGACTTAGTCCCTGAATGCAGCCTATGTATTGGAAAAATAATCTGTCAGTGAATTATCTGTACAAATATATTTGCATACTTCATGTCCTACCATTTGAGTTTGTCAAAAACAGTTTGGGAGTGAATCACATGCTATGATCCAAATAATATATTAGTTCTCTTCCTAGTTTTGTGTCATCTACATATTTGATATATATATATATTCAATCTATAAATTTAATTTTATCCATTGATATATGTGTGTATATATGTGCATATATACATGTGTGTATATATACATATGTGTATGTGTGTATATAAAATATAAGTAAATATATGTGATTTTATATATAATACATCGTATATAATATAATATATATGATTTTATACTTGTCTCTTTTGAATTTCTACTATTCTAGTCCATCAAAAACATTTCGGGTCCTTATTCTGTGATCCAGTGTATTAGCCATCTTCCCATCTTTGGATCATCCACACATTTAATGTGCATTTCAGCTATACTTTCATCTGTTATACAACTAAACAAATAATCACTGGATAAAACAAGAGCAAGGACAAAAGAAAAAGTCCTTTGGCATTCTACAAGAGTATTACCTGTTTAAAATTTATGCATATCATTTGGGTTCAGTGATGTAACTTTTTCTCATTCTGCCTCATTGCACTACTGTCTTCACCATATGCTCTCATTTTGCCTGTAGGTATATACGTGGTTTTTTTTTTCTGAAATCCATATATTTAATCCAAGAGCAACAAATATTTAAGTAATTCATTTAAATAGAACATATATAGATATATTTGCCTCTATATCTATATATTTATACGCATACATCTCTATGTGTGTGTTTGTGTGTGTATGTGTGTGTGTAGACATATCTAAATAATTCTCCTGATAGACTAGGCTCAAATTTCTATTAAAACAACAACAACAAAATGAGCTTAATCCAGTAGAATTTGATTTTGGTGAGCCCGTGTTGGCTTATGGTGATACTGCTTCTTCTTCTTCTTCAAAGTTCTCACAAACCATGCACATCTTATTTTTTTCAATGCACATCTTTTATAAGGAATTGAAATGAAGTTCACAAGTCTACTTTCTTTGCCTTTTTGACAACAGGAAAAAATTTGCTAGTCTGTAGCCTTATTAAAAAAAACTCTTCTTGAATTTTTTTCAAAAATCACTGATTTAAAATTCTTTCATTTCTCTGAATGCAGTTTTTCTGGACTTAGTGGCTTAAATTAATAATGTAGTAGCTAGATGTTCTCATCAGCTGTTGTATCTTGAATCTCAGTTCCTCATTAAACATTTTTGTTTCTTGTTTCTCAATCTGAAGATGACTCAGTAGAGAAAACAAAGCAAAATAGGAGTAAAGTAGTTTTATCTTCACTTCATTATCCATGATCACTATTTTTAGTAGCCACAATCTTAGCCTTCTTTTTAAATCTTCTTATTACAAATAGGCTTTTAGCTCCAAAAGGCTAGCAGAGTCTTTTTTTGGATTGTCCTAAATAAAAAATCTTCAGCCTCATCTCATTCTGGATTATTTTATTTCTGACATTATTCTTACAGAATCATACCATTCTTTTTTGTTCATGCTCAGTTATCTGCCTTTACTCCTATCTTCTATGGGAGCTAAACAATCACTAGATCAAGTTGACTCTAGATGGAGGGTATGGGCTGAAGGATGAAATTCTAACACTGTGAAAACAGTTCAATTAGGAAGAAAAGGATTAGTTGTATGTGCTTCATAGAATAGTACAAACATAGATTTAGAGATGGAAATTACTTTAGATGTTATGTAGTCCAACCTCCTCACTTTATAGATGAGGAAACCAAGGATCAGGGATGTTATGTAACTTCCCCAAAGTCATACAGCTAATAAGTGCAAAACCAAGATTTGAATCTATGTCCTTTGACTCCAGAATTCATATCTTTTCAATGTCCCACACTGACGTTCTCACCAAACAACATGCGTGAGACATATATGTGTATAAATATATACCTATAGATGGGCATATGGATTATATAGATTTTCACAACATTCAATTTTTTTGTTGTTATTCTACTTAAATTGTTATTTTCATTGTGTATATAGTTTTCCTGGTTATTATTACTTCACTTTATATTGGTTCATCTTTTTCATTCTTTTCTTTATTCATCATATTCAATATTTCTTATAGTACACTACTATTCCATTACATTCACATATCTCAATTTGTTTACCCATTCATTCCCTAGTTGGTGGTCATCTACTTTGTTTCTGATTCTTTGATACCACAAAATGTATTGCTATGAAGACTTTGGTATTATGATACCTTTCTTTCCTCTTTTTTCAATATTGACCTCCTTGGGAGGTAGGTAAATACCTGTCAATGGGATTTCTAGGTCATAGAGTATGTACATTTTAGTCACTTTTTTTTTTTAGCATAGTTCAAAATTGCTTTCCAGGATAGTTGGATCAAGTCATAACTCCAACAACACTATATTAGTGGTCCCACCTTTCTACAACCCCTCCAACATTGACTGTTCCCACTTTTTGTCATCTTTGCCAGTTTTATGACTGTGTGCTTCATCCTCGGAGTTGTTTTGACTCACATTTCTTTCATTATTAATGATTTGGAACAGTTTCTCCTATGGTTGTAATTTGCACTTCTTTGAAAACTGTCCATATCCTTTGACCACTTATCCATTGGGGAATAGAATTTGGTCTTATATATTGGCATTAATTGACTGCATATGTTATATGATGGATGTTAAGTAAAAGTGAAGAGATTCATATATATATAATATAAGAATGATGTCATATGACATATCATATAATTATGTTATTTGATATAAGAATCTCTCCTTCATTATTACCTCATATCCATTCCTATTACTAAGTTCTAGCAATTATTTCTATATCAATTTTTCAAACAAACATTCTTTTTTTATCCAAAAAAAATTTTATTTCTCATTTCTGCTTCTTCCCCCCTTCATTGACTGAACACTCTGGAACTTTGACCACTCCCATCATTCAAGATTTCTTATCATTCTTTTATTTTTTTGTACTCCAGCTATTCAATACTTTTGAATATCTCTGTATAACTGTTTTTAGTTGTATATATGGTATTTTTTCCTACTTGTGATTACATAGCATCTGCATTTACTGTTTGACCTTGAGATTGTCCAGATTTTTGTGTGCTAGTACTGTCTCCTAACCTTCCTTTCAAATTACTTTCCCCCATTAGCACTGAGGGCTCAGTCAATGACATTTGATTATGTCTAAGTATATATAGCATGGAATGAGGGGAAAATGTAAAAGTTGTTCAGGCAATATTTTTAATGTAGTCTAACTACCACTCTAGCATAATTCTGGATAGAGTATACTTCTGGGCCAACATTATAAGGTTTAGCAACTTAAAGTGATCACATTTGCATTGTTGCAGATCTTCATTTCATTTTGCTAGTTAGAAATTGTTGGGGTGGTTAGGTGGTACAGTGAATAGAGCAAGGGCCCTGGAGTCAGGAGGACCTGAGTTCAAATCTGGCCTCAGACACTTAACACAAAAGAACTCTCCATGTGACCTTGGGCAAATCACTTAACCCCAGTTGTCCTGCCTTCCCCCCTCAAAAAAGCAAAAAAAGAAAAGAAATTGTTAGTATATGGTGACTGAAGAAATAAAAACAAAAAGATCAAGCTGAAAAAGAGATTAGTGCAATTTAGACCACATCTGTTATCAAACAAATGTAACCATACTTGGGCAATCCTTTTTCTCCCCATTTTTAGTGCCTATTGATATCCCCTCAATTGAATGAACTCATTATTAAAACTGCTTTTCTATCAGAATATCTGTAATAACACTTAATTTTGCTGTTTTTTTTTTTAATGTAGACCTGAGATTTTATTGGTGTGGTGTAATGGTAATGGTAATTTGAAGGTCTTTCCTTCCTCTTAATAGGCTGAATGTAATCACATGTAGCCTGTGGTGGGAGGAGTTTGCTAAAGGGTGGAGAAGAGCCCACAGGAAGCTAGGAGTCAGAGTAATTAGCAGGGTGGGAGAGACAGGACGCATCTGAGAGAGACAGCTAGGCTTGTGAGTGTGGCACTGCATGTGGGAAACTGTCAGAGTAAAATCTTCTGCCACTTATGCAAATCAGAAGCTCTTTTTATATAATTTATAGTCTTTGAGAGTTGTCTAGAGATGCTGAGAGTTTAAGTTATGTACTTATAGTCATACAACCAGTATGTCTCAGGGGCAGGCCTTGACACCATATCTTCATGACTCCGAAGCTGGTTTCTCTATCTACTATTCCAACATCTGTCCTTTTCAATTATAACATAACTAATGATATAAATATTTCAAGCAACCTGATTAGTAAGTATAAAACATGTAAGCATATATTAGTAACCATAATTTGGGATGAATTCCAAAAACCCTAAAATGTTCTCAACTTTTGTAGCCATGAAAATTAACCCTGCATGTATCCTCAAAGCCTAAAAGAAATCAGGGTAGAACTAAAGAAAGCCAGAAAGGACAATTGATGAAAATTCAAATAATATATTCTTTGTTCACTGGTAATATTAAGATGACATTTGTAATATATCTATTCAGAAAATGAGGACAAAAAAGTTAAAGCTTTAATTGTCTGGATTCTTTTTGCCCAGATCCTGAAAGTGGCTTAACTGAGACTATTATTTTCGTTATTTGCATGAAAAAAAATTTTTAATGGAGGAAAATTTAAAATACACTTAATTAAATATTGTGGGCCAGTTATTCATACACAATTAATTTGATTTCAGGTATATTTCTGAAACCCTTTCCTGCAGGGTATGAGCAAGTATCCTGAGTCCCTAGGGAGGAAAAGCTTTAAAGATCCTGCACAAACCTTTAATAAGCACTAAAATCAGTTCACAAGATTCACATGACTAGTAAAAAGTGTAGGGAACTGGAAAGGATTTGATTAAGGAAAAAACATCACTTAAAAATGCCTGGGTTCAATTGTTCAACTCACAACACCAGTTGCAATCCTTTGCTCCCACTTCTAAAAAGAAAAAGAACCCAAGATTTTCTTTCTCCATGCTTTATATTTATCTAGTTGTTGTTGTCTGTCCTTCATTCTCGAAGAGGACGGTGACATGGGGAGATGATGAATTCCGTGACATGCGAGTGAATTAGATTTAAGGGAGGGAAGGTTGTGAAAAGTCACCAGCCTCACTTTCTCCTCCTGAGCCAGATATAGATCAGGAGGTCTAAAGATTACCTTGGATGCAAGTGTGAGACCTTAGCCTTTTTAAGCTAAAGTCTTTAACAGATTTCAGTTTGACTGAGGCAATGCCCATTCATGGTTTAAGGCTATGTAAGAAATAAAGCAGAAGGAGCATCTAGGTGCCGCAGTGAGTAAGAGCGCTGGCCCCGGAATCAGGAGGACCCTGGCCATGTAACCTTGGGCAAGTTACTTAACCCCAATTGCTTAAAAAAAAAAAGAAATGAGGCAGAGAATGGTCTCTTTTACCCAGTCTCCCCCCAAAAAGATTTCAGTTTGTGAGGGGAAGACTGTTGGAGTTTTTGGTCAAAACAACAAAACAAATGCTATTTATATTCATTCTGAATCAATCAGGGCCCAAAGACTAACCAAGGGGGACTTGACCTGTAGAGTCAGAGTGATCTAGGTTTAAGGCATGGAATTTAAGAAAAAAATCTAGTCTGTAAACCCCAACATATCTCTTGCAAGGTTTCAGTAACCAAAAATTGCATTCCTTTGAGCAGAGCAGCTACAGGTAAGGATACAGCGAAGAAAGGAAGGAAGAAAGGGAAGAAGGGAGGAAGGAAAGAATGAAAGAAGGAAGGAAAGCTCAATGGACAGATCATCAACCTGGAAGTCAAGAGGACCTGAGTTCAAATGTGACCATACACACTTATTAGTTGTGTGATCCTGGGCAAGTCACAACTCCAATTGCCTCCATACACACAAAAAAATATTTACTTAAACAGACTAACTCAAGGTACTAGGCATTACAGGGCTTTTAATACTTTCTATTAACCAAATTAGAACAATGTTTACCCATCTAGAGAGTTGTCACTCATTCTTTCTGCTATTTGGAATGGAAGTGGAGAATGCTGAATCTCTACCTCACTTCCTGCAATATTTGTGGTCCTTTCTTTTTCTCAGAATACCAATACTGTCTCCCAACTTGCAAATAGCTTACAATATTATAGAATAAAGTATGTTTTTAGAATGAAAAAGACAAAAGAAAAACTCAAGAATGATGAGCCATTTAAGTACTAAAGAACTATATCTATCTATATCTATCCCCGTAACTACAGTTCTGAAATAAGTTGTCCTTTCTTGATTCCTACCTTGTTTCTAACAGGTAGTTTTAGGAGCTTCTCTCAACTATTCTCTGCCTGTATGCCATTCTTTCCCCACTTCTCTGTGGTTCTCAGCAGGTACTACTGGGCTGTACTCTCTAATTCTGTATCAGGAACCCAGGTATTCTTCTATTCTGTCAAGTAGTATAGATATCTTTTGGCTAGATGAGGGGAAAATCTCTCTTTGCTTAGGTAAAGAGCATTGTCTTTGGATATGACCATTACAATCAAGGTTGGGGGAGGAGGGAACAAGTCCTGGAGTTTTCCTTGAGCTTTAGAAAATAAAATTTCCTGGCATTGCATCATTCTGCCATCAGTCAAATATCATTTTAGTACCTATTATGTGTTGAACACTGTGCTAGGTGCTGGGGGTACAAAGAAAAAAGTGAGACAGTCTCTTTCCCCAAGAAGCTTGTGACTCTAAGGGTCACTAATAGACTGGGAGATTCAGGAGAGGTCTCCTGAAGTAGGTGGCTCCTGAAATGAGACTTGAAATAAGTCAAAAGTTCTAAACTCTTAAAGGCTGGAGTCAGATTGATGTGTGTGTGTATGTTTTATCTTAAAGGCAATGGAGAACCCTCTAAGGATCTTAAGTCTGGAAGTAATGTGGTTAGACCTGTGTGCATTAGGAATTTAGTCAATTTGACAACTGTGTGAAGGATAGATTTTAAAGGGGAAAGACTAGATGAAGGGAGACTGACTTCAACGTTAATTGCAGTAGTTCAGGTTAGAGGTGATAAGGAATTAGAAGATGTTTGTGGCATGGGTACAGAGAAGGGGATGAATGGGAGATACGTTGAGAATATAAAATTTGCAAGACTTGGCAACTGACTAGATATAAGTGATAGTATGGAGATGATTATGACCACCTAGATTTGGTGTCTGTAAGAATGGTGGTGCCTACTCCAGGGCGGGGGAAAGGAAGTTAGGATAAGGGGTGGGTTGAGAGAGATAGCTAATAATATCTATTTTGACATTCCTCTGAGGATGGATGCAATAGAAGACCTAGCACTTAATCTTTCTTGGCATTATTCTCTTTTCTGCCCTTGCTTGCATAAGGTAGTGCCCATGCTTGCCCTAGAGGGCCAGGGTTCTAGCTTCAATAGACTCCTCACCAGCTCTAGGTTAAGACACAGTGGATATAAATGTCGATGCTCTTTCTTCCTCTGACACCTGGAAAGAGTTTCTTGGACCCAAAAGAATATTCTTCATCACCAAGAGCAGATCCAAACACCTTTAATTAGCCATTTTCAGCACTTTGGCATTCAAATTATACAAGACTTCCAGCAATCCCTGTTAGTTAACTGGGCAAATCTAAGGGAGAGGCTGCTTCTAGAAGTAATATAGCATATATGTTTCCAAGTGGACACCATTTCCCCAGGTCATTCAAAGGGAGAGCACGAAAGTAAAAAAGGTTCTTTATGCTGTACTTATTTGTGGAAAGAATAAAATGACCTGGGGATATTGAGACACAATTTAGGATGTGAAATAAGAGAAATCAGGAGTTTCTTGATATCTAGAAGGACTTTTTTTTTGGTGTAGTAACGAAAAGAAAATCTAAATATCTTAGCTGTCTTTGGTTGTCTGCACTAGTTGCTAGGAGGTTAAATAGCCTGCACACCTCATCCTAGGCAGTTTCAGTATAATCCTATTACATTTAAATGATTATCAGTTCTCTTTGAAATTCTTATTATCCATGGGCCTGCAGATAGCTATTCAGCCTTCCTGGATGGGTAGGATGAGACTAAAGGAAGAACAGTCTAGGTTTCTCTTGTCAGAACATCATGAAGGTCTAATTCTATCCCCCTTTCCATTTTTAGTAATAAAAGGGGGGGGGGGAATTATTCAAGTAAGTATGATAATCTTCCTACTTCCCCATGTGAAAGGACTTTCTCAAACTGCTTTTTTGAATTTGAAGCTCAGTGAAATGTCTGATTGATTGTCTGGTGTAGCATGTGTGTATGTGAACTACTAATGAACTTCATCTGCCATATAATATAGTTTGACAGAAGACAAGGTGATCAGGTATTAATTTTACTTTAAAAAATCTTCTTAATGAATTACAGCTCAGGGCTACTTATCATAGACTCCCAGGGATTGAAAGGACTTTAAAGATCATTTAGCCCAAATCCTCTCATTTAAAAGTTGAGAAAACTGAGGCCCAGAGGTGAGAAATAACCAAGACAAGGTCCCAGTAAGTAGCAGAGCCAGAACTCAAATTCAAGCTGTCTGGTTATACTCAGTACTCCATCCACCACACTGTGCTTTGCACTCTTTCATCCAGTCCAGTCCAGGAGTTGAAGGAGAGAACAGGAATGAAGATGAAAATGGGAGGGGCCCCTTTGGTCCAAGTTGATTGATTTCAGAGATAGCAGTCATCTACAGCCTTCACCCTCCTTAAAAAAAAGTAATAAGAAGATAGTGGTGAACAGCTTTCCTCTGTAAGGACCTTGAGAATATCACATTAGAATTGCCTGAAAGATGCTTAGCCTGGAGAAGAATAGTTTGGGGGAGCACATGTGAATTCTCTTAAAGTATTTGAAGAGTGAATAGAGTAATTGAGGATTTGACTTCTTTTTCTTGGTTCCAGAGTGAAGAGCTAGGAACAAGGATTAGAAGTTGTAGAGAGGGAAATTTAAGTTATATCTAAATTAAGTACCCTGTCTTTAGGCTACTTCGGGAACCCAGGATTGCGCTGGCAGAGTCCCCAGAGGGCAGTTAATTTCGTACTACCCTCCTTAGAGTTCTGGAGGCAGTCCTGAGGGGTTGAGAGTGTTTCTAGTACTGCTGCCCTTGAGCCCCATCCAATGTGTTCCTTGTTGATTACCAGCAATCCAGATTCAATTAGTTTTTACAAAGGGATATTTATTTTTGGCTAAAAACATCATTTCAAAAAGTCTGGGACATACTCTCCCAGTACAGAGTACAGGGGAAAGTGGACTCAAATTTACAGAGCACATGTGTCAAGGGAATAACTCATAAGTCCCTATTTTTGGAAATCATTTTCATCCTTTGCAGATCTTCATGAAGTTTGCCTGAGGTAAGCATAGCCCTCTGTTGGACTTGGAGAATTGGTGCCCTTGTAGAATCTTAAAGCTTAGCCTTTCCTTGTTATAGTTAGTTTGTCCTCAGCTCTCAATTCAGAGGTTTCCATCAACCACTGATATTCCAGGAATTCTACTACTAAAGCTTATGGGGAATTTCAATTTTGAATTTCAAAATTCAATGGGGAATTTCAACCTTTTGAAATTCACAAGGTTTTCTCCTGATCTAGGGGATGCTGGTTGGGAAACAGAAACTTCTCCCCTCTAGTGATTTCCTTCTTAGAGGCTTCCCTGGAGCTTCTCTACCAGTGACTGGCCTACTATTTGGATCCTGGATTCCCAACTGGCTTGCTGCTTTATCCATAAGGAGTGACTGATTCTTTTCAACCAACCACAAGAAATTTCCTGTTTGACTTCATCTGTTTTCATTCAATGACCTAAGTACATTATTTCTCCCAAATTGATTAAAGACTTGTTTGCACCTTTTATTGATTGGTTGGTTCAATGGATGTGTCTAAGAATTGTTCACACCTAGTTTACACCTTTGATTGGTTGATTCTGTAACTAGATCAAATAGGCATTCTCACCTGACAAAGATATCAGGATGTAGAACATCTTAGTTATATTAATTGGGGCTGAAGATTATGAGATACTCTTCTTACATAAGGGAAAACTTCCAAGTGATTAGCACTATCCCAAAGTGGAATGTGCTGCCTCAGGTCTAGATGGTTCCTGGACCTCCTTGGAAGTCTTTAAGTAAAGGCTTGGTGACTATTTGTTGGCTGTAGAGAGGAATTTTCCTTAGTTCAAGTCAAATCCACAAGCATTTATTAATTCCCTACTATGTGCTAGGCACTATGCTAAGCAAACTAATTGTTCTCTGACATCTCTTCAAATTTGAAAATTCTGTGGTTCTAGGATCATTCCATCCAAGCAGTTGTTTTAACATAAATCTGAGAGCTATGCTTCATCGTGGCAAAGAAATAGTCATTCTAAACAGTTCTTTCTTAAAGCCACCCTGCTCATGAGTCTCTCAGAATCTGGCAGCAGTTACAGAATTTCCAGGGAAAAAGAAGTTCAGGGTAGTTCAAAGAGAACCCATAATAAGGAGTCAGATGATCTAACCCTGAGTCCTAGATCTACCACTGATTTCCAAGGTGAGCTTGGCAATATACTTTCCCTGTCTGGGCCTCAGTTTCTCTACCCATAAAATCACAAAAACCTCCGGTAAGTATTCAGAGTTTGTGCCTTGGTTCAGAGTTGAATTTTGGTTTGATTCCTAACTTTGCAACTAGGGATTGACAAAGTCTTTGATGCTATTCTTGTAGTAAATATGTACATGTGGAAGTTAGATGATAGTACAGTTAGGTGGATAGGGAATTGTTTGAATGAACTGACCCAAAGTGTAATCATTAATGGCTAGATGTGAATGGGGAAGGAGGTCTCTAATGGAGTTCTCCAGGGATTTGTCCTGGAAATGTGATACTTGACATTTTTGTCAATCATTTGGAAACAGACATTGATAATAAGTTTGTCAGATGTGCACATGACAACCTGGGAGGGACAGGCAACAAAGGACATGAAGCCAAATTGAATAAGATGAAATTTAATACGGATAAATGTCAAGTTCTACCTTTGATTTTAAAAATTAACTTCACAATTACAAAATGTAGGAAATGTGAGTAGACAGTAGTTACC
>NW_027186304.1:89556707-89575485 GCF_028583685.1 Petaurus breviceps papuanus
TGCGCTCCGAGCTACATCCAATCAGAGCTGCAGCAGTGAGCCCGTCATCCTGTTCTTCCCCAGTGATTTGCTTGCTGGTACATTTTTTTGTTCACATTTACCTGTTTATTAAAATTGCTGTTAATGTTCATTAAAATAAGCCCTCCCCTAAAAATAAGCCCTCTGGTGTCTTTCTGTACAGAAAAAAATAATAAGACAGTGTCTTATTATCGGGGAAACACGGTATCAATCAGCAAATCTGTAAGCATTT
The DNA here is from genome assembly GCF_028583685.1 of Petaurus breviceps papuanus. Classification (NCBI taxonomy): domain Eukaryota; kingdom Metazoa; phylum Chordata; class Mammalia; order Diprotodontia; family Petauridae; genus Petaurus; species Petaurus breviceps. The sequence goes on from NW_027186304.1 coordinate 89,556,958, forward strand.
ATTAAGCACCTACTTATGTCTCAGGCACTTAGTCATTGAAGATAAAAGTCCAAAGAATGAAACCATTCCTATTTGTAAAGACCTTATAATCAAATGAGGAAGACAAGCACATATATAAGTATCATCCACATGGGGAAAAAAAGTGGATATATTAGTGAAGTCCCATTTCTACATAAGTCAAAAATGTAATATCATTGCAAATGAAATTTTAGGTTATAGTAAGAGAAGCACCATTCCCAGAACATATGTGATATTTTTACTGGTCTTTATCTTGTTCAGGCAGTATCTACTGTGTTTGGTTCAGTTCTAGGCACCCCATTTATAAGAAGGTGATGATAGTCATAGGGGTGGAGAACCTGTGACTACATGCGACCCTTTGACTGCATCCAAAATTCACAGAACAAATTCCCTTAATAAAAGAATTTGTTCTATAAAACTTGGACTCAGTAAAAAGGCTGCACCCAAGGACCACAGGTTTCCCATCTCTGGGGCCTAGCACATGTATAATAATGGAACACTTTAAGAACATGCCATCCTTATTGTGTGCTGTCATATGGAAGGGGAATTAGATTTGACGTATTGGGCCACAGAAAGGAGAAACCAGGAACAATGGGTAGAAGAGGAAAGGATATAAATTCCAACTTGAGGTAAAGAAAATCTTCTGAAAGTAGAAGGATCACCATGTTACTCTTCTACTCAATGGATTCTATTTTTTTCCTTATAATCTCTTGGAAATTTAAAGTAATTCACAACCTAGCCCCAGCCTACCTTTCCAACCTCATTACACATTATTTCTCTTCACGAACCTGGAAGTCCAGTCAAATTGAATTTCTTCTTGAGTCTCATATATACTACTTCATCTCCTATCTCTGTGCCTTCTCATTGGCTGTCCTGCCTGCCTGGAATTTACTCCTTCATTTCTGCCTCTTATAATCTCTAGTGTCTTTCAAGGTTCAATTCAAGTGCCATTTTCTAAATGAAATCTTTAATGTTCTCCCTAGATGTTAGTACCTTTCTCCCCAAATCACATTTTTTCTCTTTTACATCTGTTTTGTTTACCTATATATGGTTATACAAGTTATTTCTTCTGCTTCCATTGAAAACCCCTGGAAGATAGGGACAGTTTCTTTTTTTACCTTTGTGACTCCAGGGCCCAGGACAGTGACAAGCACCTACTAGGAACTCAATAAATGCTTGTTGACTGATAAATTGATTAATAATCAGAGGAATACAGAAGTGGAATGGACTTCTCTGGAAGTAATGAATTCTATCTTACTTGAAGGTATTAAACAAAGGCTGTTGGATGGACTTGTTGGACATGGTGTATAGCAGATTCTCATTCAGGTACAGGTTGGACTAGATGGTCTGAGAGGTCTCAGTCTCTAAAAGACTGATTCTATGATACCGCTACAAACTTCTCTGTACCTCATTCTCCTCTTTTGCAAAATAAATCCAAATGGCATGAAGTTTGAAGGTTGCTTACATTGTCATATGTATTATTATACTTGTATGGATAAAAAAAATTTCTTGGGAGGAAAAGATACCATTTGAAGAATATGTAGATCTATTTCTGGACTTCTTTCTATTTAACCAGAAAAAAAATTTAGTCCTGACATTAGAACAGGAGATGGGGTCAGAGTTCCAGGATTCTATCCTAGGCTGTTTCTAGTGTTTCTGCTACCCTAAAAAAATTGCCCCACAAGGGGCTGAAATTTTGCCAATGAAGTTTCATTTCTTTAGGTTGAAGACTTGTGATTACTTGCATTCATCTATTAAAATATAAATCTCCTTTAGAGGGATAATATGTTGTTATCACCTTGTTGGGGATTCATTTATCTGATTTTTCAAATATGGCAGCTAGCTGGGAAGAGTAAGCAGAAGAAATAAGAATACGGTGCATGATAAGGGATAGGTTTGGCACTTAAAGGTTCTTACTTCATGGAATTGACAGTGAGTCCAGGGTACAGGGTGAATTATAGGAGACCAGGGAGCAGATTGAGGATGTGGGGCAGCTGTAGGAAGGCACAACAAGGAAAAGAAAGAGAGAAAAAGGAGATGGGAAGGAGACAAAGACATGCTTCACCTCCTTCAAAACTTTGCCTACAGCTGTCTCCAGTCTTTATTTAGTATCTGTATTCTGGTAATATGACTTCTAGTACAAGAGTGGGTTATTAAATGTAAATTCATTCATTGGTTTTGGGGTTTTCAATTTGTTCAAAATTTCCTAAAGATGTACCATGGTAAAGGTATATCCTTTTGAGGGTAATATCCCTGAATTCGTCATAGAGATACCCTTGTCACCACAAAACTACAGTCTTTTCTCAGGCTCTGTGTACTTTCAGATTGTGTTTTCTGTAGAGCCAATAGATTACCTCAATGTAGATGTGTAGCAGTCTAGAAGCATACCCCCTTCAGATATGTACCAGACATCCAACCATGTGTTTATATTGATAACCTGCTACCTACAATTCTGGAGGAAGAATATGGTGTAGTAGAGAAAACACTGGACTTGGAGCCTAAAGAGCTAGGCTAAAATCTCAGCTATGGAGCATACTACCTGTATCTCCCTTGGACAATTGATTTTTCCTATTCTCGTCTCAGTTTCTTCAGCTGTTAAATGATGGTCTCTAAGGCCCATTCCAGTGTAGTGACTAGAGTGTTACATTTGGTGTCAGGAAAACCTGCGTTCAAATCCTGCCTCAGAGTCAGTTAACCTCTTGAGGCTTCGTTTTCTGCAAAATAAGAGGATTGGAAGAGAGAACCTTAAAGGCACCTTCTAGCTCAAAAACTATGATCCCATAAAATCTCTAAGAAACAGGTCTGATACTTGCAGACACTCTCTGAGTTTCTCCTAGGAAAATGTTTTCTAAATCTAAAGTATTATAAATGTTTTACATTTACAATTATATATCAAAATTTAAGCCAAGTTTTATACATATTGGTGTTATTTATTTGAGTGGTCTTATTCTCATTCATATTAGTAGTAAATGGACAGATCATTATTTTACTCAATTTTTCCCCTTTTTAATTTAAGAGAGTGTTGGGAACCAGGTCTTTCTCTGGATGTGAAGTGGGCAGTTTGTCTTTGGTGTCTATCATGCTATGTGACACTCTTGCTGCACTCCCTCTCAAGTAGTTCATAGGATAGAATTACCATCTTATCAAAATATACTCTCAGAAAGAGACCTGATACTAAACACATTTTGGTGTGAATTTATGTCAGAGTATTATTCTCAGAGGTGGTTGTACTATAAACTTTGCCTCTAATTGTATGCTGAAATTTTTTTAAAGATTTTTTTTGTCTCCCATCCTCTTTTTTTCCCCCTCCTCTTTTTTTTAAAGAAAGCACACCTATGTTTCATTTTGCTTTGAAAAACAGGATTCTCTTCCTAAGGTCCTTAAAAATCCCATTACAATGAACTTCAGTTATCTAGAGAGTATCCTTTTAGGAACTCAATCCAGAGCCTAGAAGCAGTCTAATAAATGAATAAACTCTATAGCAATAAAACTCATAGGCCTCAACAAGATGGACTATAGCAAAGAAGACTATAATCAATGCACTGCGATTGTTTCGTTTACTCAAGAAAGAAAAGGGAGTGCTTCATTTGGCTGGTCATGGCTATCAACCAGGTGGTTGTTTTCACAAAAGTGAAAGAACACTGCAGAAGCAGCACTGGGCAGAAGGAGGCAAGAAAAGAAACAAGCATTTATTATGTACTTACTATGTGCCAGGCACTGTGCTAAACACTGGAGAATAAATACAAGCGATAAGAAAGTCTGGCCTCAAGAAGCTTACATTCTAATGAGGGAAGACACATAGGAAAGAAACAAGAGGACAATGGAGGGCGGGGAGGGCTGGTGACTGTGATTAGAGAAAGTATCAGTTAAAATGAGCAGCAGGTGATCTGATACCTGAGAACTAAAGGTGGCACAACCCAGCAGAAAGAGTAAAAACTTTGTAATAGGAGGACCTGGGTTCAAATCCTGCCTCTGTTATTTCCTCTGTGATCTTAGATAAGTCATGTTGTCCCTATGTACCTCAGTTTCCTCATCTGTAGGTGAGGTGGTTGCTCATATAACCTCTAAGATAATATAACCAAGAGCCCATACAGCTGTAAATAGATAATCTTGTGAAACTAAAAATATAACAGCTTTGGCATCTGAACAACCCAAAGCAAACCAATATCTCAATAACCCTTGAAGATGTAGGACTAAGATAATTTTGGATAGGCAGAGGACATGGCCACTTCAACAGCATGTAAAGGCTTAACACATTTCTACTCTGTATGTATCTGGGGGGTCAGTAAGGGGAGAGTAGGGTAAAGAGGCTGCAGATCGCTATCTCTGACTCAGTACTTTGAAGTTATAGGACTATCTCCACTGTGAAAATTGCCATATGCACCTTAGTGAGTGAAAAACTAAAGCTTACTATGGGAGAATATGATGGCCTGTATGGTATCTGTACAAGCAACATGGCAGGGCTAGATGAATTGTAGTACCTTAAAGTACTCTATAAATGTGAGCTACTATTATCCATCTCATGGTGCAGATTCTAACCTCCCTCTAGGGAAAGACAAAGGGCAGAAGTAGAAAATGGCTAGGCCAACATCAAAAGAAAAAAAAATAGACGTGTACCCAGCTTGAAAGAGTGGCTGAGCATAAGAAAATGCTGATCGATTGGTACAATATTGGTTCATCTACCTTGCATGATGTCAGGGGTCAGAAAGGGCAGTTATTGAAATTATTTGCAGAATCTGAGTCATCTAAAACTGTGGAGTGGTGACAGAGATGCTTCTACCTAACATGACCATATCCAGTAAAGAAATCTGTGGGCGCCCCTTATGTCTAACCCAATTCCCATAGAAAAGACAAAAAGATGCTGATTTGTTTTGTTTTCAGCAAATACAGGACTAAACTTATTTTCTTTTTTGGGGGGAGAGTGAGGGGTCTTGTTTCAAATTAAGGCATGAATGAATGAATGAATCAATCAAAAGTATTTATTAGCACTTAATATATGGCAAACATTGTGCTGTTAGCCAGGCATACATATATAAATGTGAGGTAAAAAGCTTACATTCAAAGAGGGGAGAAACATAGAGGTATGGTGAGAGGGAAAAGAATTGAGATCTAGACAGAGGTAGTGAGTGAAACAATTGGGCAATCCATTCACGTGCTCTTTCCAGAGGAAGTGGTAATGTTCACTTGATTACAGTCCTCAGAGGAAGAGGTGAAAGGTAGAGGGAGGGTAGAAAATGGCTAAATGAAGGAGAAGCCACATGATCACAAGGAGTGTGGAGCTGAGTCACTGCCCTCCTGCCCCAACTGGTCTTCAGAGGTCCAGTTTGATGGATACAGAGAAAGCAAGGGCCAGGATGGAAAATGCCTGGGTGAAGACCAGAGAGTGGCATTTTAGGAAGTGTGAAACCAGGTGGCTTAGAACCTGACAGGCATGGACTCTGACATAGGACTCTAGGAGGCTGTGGTAGACAGTAGACAGTAAACCATAATGCTACAGAATCGTCGTGTGGCTTTTTCAGATATGTCATTTCTCTGAATAAATTTGTAAATCTAATGAAACTGATCTGTTTTGGTGAAGCTTGTCAGCTGCTGCCCTCACAGACACTTGAGTCAGATCTTTGTTAGATGGTATAATAGAAAAAATCCTAACTCCGGAGTTAGAAAACCTGGGTTCAAATCCTGCCTCTTCTGCCATTTGTTACCTGTGTGACCTTGGGCACTAAGTCACTTATTCTTCACAGGCCTTGGTTTCTTCATCTTTAAAATGAGGGAATTGAACTAGATAGATGTTTTCTTTTTTGTTTGTTTGTTTGTTTTACCTTTTCAAGGGCAATTGGAGTTAAGTAACTTGCCCAAGGTTACATGGCTAGTTTTGTGTGTGTGTGTGTGTGTGTGTGTGTGTGTGTGGGTGGGTGGGTGGGTGTTAAGTATCTGAGGCCAGAACTGAATTCAGGACCTCTTGACTCTGGGGCCAGTGCTTTACTCACTACGCCACCTAGCCGCCCCCTACATAGATGTTTTCTAAGGTACATTCCAGTTTTAGCTATGTAATCCAATGGTTTAAGTGGAACCAGTTGACTGTTTTTATAAATGTTAATGATGTAGGCTTTCATAAGTAAAATTCTTGATGACTGGAATATTCCATTACCCTCTAGCTTTCAAAATATTCCTCAAAACAAACTAGAGGAAGGATGGATTTTCTTCCCCTTGACCGATTCTTCTTTTTTGTACCCCCCAGTGAAGTATCATTTCAGAATTATAGGCATACCTGAGAGTAATAATGCTTTGAGGAAATTAGGTTACTGTCTGGAAATGGTTTTACCATCCTCTTGCTGCCAAGGTATTATCAATCAAATGGATTTTTGTGTTATTTGGAATGTGAAATGTTTCACAGAAGAGAATTTGTGAAGAAGCTGGTCAGTCTTATCATGTCATTTAAGAAAATTTTTATTGTTGCCTGTGTCTGGTATTATGTTCAAAGTTAAGCCTTAAGAAGAACATGGAGAAACCTCTAGCTTGTTATTTACTCCATCAATCGAAGTAGATAATGATGAAGGTGATGATGAAGAAAAAGAAGGAGGAGGAGGAAGAGGGGAAGGAGAAAGAGAAAGAGAAGAATTTACGGACTGGAATACAACCCTTCCCAAGCACCTCACACAAAATTCTTGATATGATGAGTGTTGTACCTTCCTTCTACCCTATGAACAAATTTAGTGTGAGATAGAAGAGTGAGTGCAAGGTTAAAAGCCTATAGACCTTTGCTAGTGATGCAGAAAGCCCAGTGTTTTGATTGTTGGTTACACAACAAGGAGGAAGAAGATAGGAAGAGGGATGGAGGTAGGATTTCACTTGTGATGAGACTTCTTCAGCTTTTTATTCCATAACTAATTTTGTAGGAAGGCAGTAATGTTACAGAACCTAATAGATCCTCCAACAGTACATACTTTACTTCACCTTTGAAATATAGAGGTATATCAAAAATAAAAAGGATACCAGAGATTTGGCAAGAAAGTACGTTCCAGGGATATTAATGGGATTAGTATTGAGCCAATTCTATGTTCTATATCCTTGGCATCTGCATTTACCCTCTCTGCTTCATCACATTAGCACATTAAAATAAATGATGTTTTATAATACAGGAATAACAGAATTATATATTCACAAAGGTTTAGGCCTGGAAGGGATTTTTTTTTAAAAGTCCTCATTTTATGAATGAGGAGACTAAAGCCTCATGAGGCTAAGGGACCTGCCTAAGATCACACAACTAGTTTGTGGTAGTCCTGGGAAAGAAATCAGTTCTCCTTCCTCCAAGTCTAGCATATTTTCTACTGTGTACCATGACCCTAAGTCATTAAGACAAGCTTAAATTGCGTTTAGTTATTTAAGAAGGTAAGGAAAAGTAGAATACCTCTTAGAAATATTTTTCTTAAAATTGAACTAATTTTTTAAAAGTTCTAACTGAACCTCAAATTGTTGTCTGCTGTCTAGAGTGAATGGCCATCTGGAGCCATTGTTTCCAAGAGTTGTAGATGTGGTATGTGTCTAGATATATTTCTTGGCTTGTTGGTATTTGCATGTTTCATCTATACGTAGGGTGATCTCAATTAATTGTACCATCTCCTATTTATATAATGGAGAAATTTTTCTTTCCCTTTCTTTAGATCCCCTCCTTTCAAGGGTGGATATCTGGGTGTGACTACATCTTGTGCTTTAATAAAGACATGGGGGAGCATCCCTCTGTGACTTTATTCCAGGATCCTCTCTTTCTCTTTTGAATTTGATTCATCATAACGTATTTAAAAATATATTTTTCATTCAGAAATGGCAGGATGTCACATGGAGAGGTACTCAGTACAGAACAGCTATTCTATCCTTTTGCTGAAGTATCTGACAAGCTAGTGAGCTAACGGTCTAAGAAATATCTGAGTATTACCTTTCTTGAGCCAGTTAGTGAAAAATCGGATTTCTGTGCTGACCCTTGCAGGGTCGTCTCTGGTAATTTTTTGGAATCATACATTGCTTCATCAAAGTTGCAGAAATTTGCTTTCCTTATACATGAAGATATCCCTGGGCAGTAGGTATATAGTCTATTTTCTGATCAGCAGTCTTATAGGTCTCAGGAGAGTCAACTTTCCAAGGCCTTCTAGCTTACATGCTCATTTGTAGCCTACTGTAATGATTTTGTAATTTTTTATTTTCTTGTTATTCTAGAAAGGCAGATTCAGAGTCTATGCTTTTGGAGTTTTGCATTCTAACAAAGTATCAGAATTCCTTATCCATAAATATTTTGCTGTGAGAGAGAATAGAACGTTTTATGTCTTTTTTTTAGACATTTAAACACTTGTAGCTTCACCAACAACCAAGGCAAATAGAAGCAAATAAACATGTTATGAATCTACTGTGTAATACCAGACATTTATATGGCACTTTAAAGTTTACAACATACTTTACGTACATTATCCCCTTTAAACTTCACAATTCTGTGGGGTAGATAGTACAGATATTTGTATTCCCATTTTATAGAGGAGGAAACTGAGATTCAGAAAGCTGAAAGAACTTGCTCATGATGAAGGTGGAATTTAAACCAGATTTCTCCCTACTTCAAGTCCAAGGCTTTTTCTGCAATACCACACTATCTTTCTGTCACAGCCCATTACTCTGCAAAAGGATTTGAATGAACCACCTGCAACGAATCCCTAAGGAAGTGCTCCTAACATAAATAAGATATAAATAACTTATCAGTCTATGCTAGTCAAAAATCCCTCCCACCCCCAGAATAGACGTGAATCTACTTGAGACATGTGGGCATGGTTGGCTGTTAAGGTTGTCTGTAAAATAGTATTTACTGAAAGAAAGAGCAGATGGGATCAATTCAGTAAGCTAACTGACCAGCTCACTTAAAAAAATCAAATTATTTCAGAGAATGAATTATTATTTTTTTCTACTAAACTGACCAATCAATTCAGTCAAAATAGTCACTTAGATGTATTAAAGATTCACTGTCATGATAGCCAATTGTACAATTTAATGCAATTGCCATTTATTAAGCACCTGCCACATTTAAGGCTCTGTGATGGATATTGGGCATACAAAGACAGATATGTGACAATCCCTACCAACAAGGAGGTTTTTTTACATTCTCCTGGCCTAAGTTGAGCACTTTGATGTGCATTTGTTACTTCTGGATGCTCTTTAGTTAATACACATCCAGTACTGAACTACTACAGACCTTTGAGATTTATGATTAAACAAAGCCTGATGCCTATCAATTTATGTCTATGTACTTGTATGATATAAAGGATCTCTTGGCATAGATAACATGTAGGCACGTAAGCCAAAGTAAATGTGAAGAGACTTTGTAGTCAAAATACAGGAGCCCCACAGTAGCAGTTCTTACAAATTCAAACATCTGTGGATTTTTTTTGAGGAGACAGTGAATTTGGGGCTACTGAGAGTCTGAATATGTGGCAAAATTCATTGTTACAGTGGGCACCATTCTACAGAGCATGTGTAGGGACGGGCCTCTGTACCCTGACCCTTTCCAGTGGACCACATGGGTTCTGGCCTTCAGCTCCATAATCATAGTAGTCCACAGAGCAGATGCAAAAGCTTTCAGTGGGCTCTGAGAGGATACTTATATTGTGAGAGAGAAAAAGTGCTGAGAATCTTCAGATCAGCTACATTTTCAAAGAAAATGGTTTTTGTGAGTTGAGAAAAACAAAATATATGGGAAAACAAAAATTTATATTTTTTTTAAAAAGTGAAGACTTCATATAAGCTTCTGTTATAAGCTTCATTGCATTACAGGTAAAGTTATTTCTTAGTTTTGAAAAAAAATGTGCTGTATAGCACAATCGTGGCTTTGTGTATAAAAAATAAAAAGTAAAAAAATTGAAAATAATTATGTTAGTAGCTATTGAAATTCTTATAACAGAGATGTTTGCCGAAGGGGATAACATAGACACTACTGTAGTTTCCATAAGAAATATCTTTTACTACCAAGCATGCATCTTGGGATATATAAGAATTATGATGTGAATTATAGAAAAGGGGTTAGTTAAGCATAGTCTCTCTCTATTTTTTTCTTGTATTTGTGGTTTGAGACAGATGCCAGTCATTATTGAAACATATTTTGTATTTTCCAAGCATATACACTGCTGTATTTATTCCCCTGAACATGTCATGCACATAGGCTCAGAGAGAAATATATATGAAGTAATTTACAATAGTAAAGAATGAGAAGACAGTTTCAAAAAATTATATGCACACTGAACTACAATGACAATATTAAAAGTATTCTGTCCCATTTGTAAAATATCTTCTATGACTATGAAAGGGTAATATTTTTTCCAATTATATCTGCTTTAACCTGCAAATGGATTATGTTATAAGAACTCTTATAAAGCAGAGTAAAAAAAATAATTGAAAGCATAAGGACAGATAAGCTGAGGACATAAAGGGTTTGAACAGACTTCTTTCATCGGGGTTCATAGAACTGAAGAGAAGTTTTATTTTAAAATTCCTGGTCAGGTACGGATGAACCATTTTTAACACTTAGCAACATGATGCTTCTTGATTGACAGGCAATACATAGTGCATAATTGCTAGTCCACTTCTCCAGGGCCTGCAAGATTACATTTTTTAATGCCCCAATATTAATAACCAGATGTGATCTTCAGCCTGCCCAAGGTCAGGCTATATGGCCAGGTCAGCCTGTTTGTCTGTGTGCAGGGACTGTGAAGTCTATTCAGAATGACAGGTATAGGAAGGGGGAGGGAGGAAAGGGAAGAGTGTTAACCTTAAGACCACCAAAAGGGAAGGACCTCTCCCTGCTGGGAACAAAGACCAGCAGGAGCTGCTGCTGCCTCTTTGAGTATTCCTAGGATGTTAACAAAAGATGATGCATAGTTGAAGGAATTCTGTTCACCAATGATACATTATTTTAATCATGCCATCAAAACCATTACAATACATATGTGTGTTATTCCTTAAGCTTTTCCTCCAAATGTAATCAGTGTTTTGTGTTGGGATTGTTTTGGGTTTGACTTTCACTTGCATTGGGTAATTGAGTCACAATTGGATCTATTTGAGTTTGGGGATCTGGTTTCCCCTAAAATGCCTTCATTTAAAAAAATGTACAGAAGCAGTCTCAGTAGGAGTAGTGTAGATTGTATAAACTTGTTAGCACAACTATAAATGCCTTAGTATTCATAGCATTCTATTTCTGTAAAACATGCATAATAAAATAATTTCTTTTATCCTTTCTCTCTTTTTTTTCTGGGCAAAAATTCCAAAGAAGCTATTTGTTTCCTAATTGATTTTCTACGTCAGTTGTTCATTGAATAGATAAGTAGTGTCTGTGATATTTGATTACAGAGCAAGGCACCCATTTAACCTTCTGTTCTTTCCTGGCCAGGATTTCAAATACAATAGAACGCACCTCCCTTAGGCTCAGTAGGATTAGATTGCTAGCGGTAATCCCTGATGCTATGAAATAGACCTGATAGAACTTCAACTCACTTGTTTCGGATTATGCTCATGAATTTCAGCTCATCTAGCTGCATTAACCCTTTGGGGTTTGCATTGGGATGTGCTATAAGCAAAAACAGTAAATAAGAACCTTGTTAATGAGTGTTAAAGCAATTAATTCTTATTTGGTAAACTAAAATGTAGTATTCCTATTGAAGCAAGAAAGGGTATATGGTATAAATTGTGAAGGCTTTTCATTTTCACTGATGGCATTCAGGAAAAAACACAATTTTAATAGTTCATCATTAGCTCTGACAAGTTAGTCTCAACTTGGTTTGTCTATCTAGCTAAGTTTTCAGCGATTTAGTGCTCCTGAAAAGTACTGGTTTCAATGATGGCTTTTTCATCTTGCCCATACCTAAAATCACGTTCCAAGAGTAACAGGTGAATAACTTCCTATAGAAGAGACTGGGCTAAATGTTCTCTCAGGTTCTTTCAACCTCTAGCATTTTATATGGGTCTGTGAGTTAGCACTTAATAGTCTGGGCCAAGGAAGACGTGGGGAACTGAAGTCCATAGGCAAATCCCATTTTAGCCAGTAATTTCAATCTCTACATACCCCCACTACCACATCATCTTTCATTTGAATTGTTACAAATAGTGAAACTGACTGACTAGCATTTCATTTGCTCTTCTTTCTGGTGGGTATGAAAGTGAACCATGAAATAGTCAATTGGCAAGAAAACCAGTGGGAAAAAGATGACTAGCAAAGGGACTGGATAATCCACAGACTAGAAGATCACACCAGGATAATTGAATTGACAGAATAAAAGAGATGTATACCTTTTCTGCACAGAGCAGCCGCACTGCCTCATGTTGGTTTTTATTATTGCAGACACCATAAGCTAGACTTGACACTTCTAGGCAATCAAAGGCGGTGCTACCCCCATCCCCACCCCAGCTCCCAAGCTAATGGCTTGATATGGTTTGTTAAGAAAAACAAACACGTTGAACGTGAGTACTGCCAGGCTTTTGGACAGTGATTACACAGAATCATTAGGCCTTTTTATGTTGACTCTTTAAATATTATATTTATGACTAGTTCCATTAATTATTGAAATGAGTGATTTGGGTTTGATGATTAGATTTCCAGGCCTGGTTACAATTTTTAGTGTAGTTTTATTTGGGAAATTTGGACCTTTAAATAGTCTCTTGTTTCTATAATCTGATTTACTACATTCAAAAGTCAAGTGATATTTCAGTGTTAAAAGTCACATAGTACCAAAACACTTATAATTAAAAATAGGTATTTACATTTATATAGGACTTTAAAGTTGCAAAACACTTTATATGTGATGTCTATATCTGTCTAGAGACTAATAGATGTATATGTTTATAAATCTGTAGAACTAGATCTATATGTATATCTGTGATACACAATTTCACAAATGATATAGATAGACCTCTCTCTCTCTCTCTCTCTCTCTCTCTCTCTCTCTCTCTCTCTCTCTCTCTCTCTCTCTGTCCAGGGTGTTCTAAAAGTCTTAGTGCAGTTTTAAGCTATTTGAGCTTATGTGTGTGTGTGTGTGTGTGTGTATGTGTGTGCATTACATATACAATGTGTATATGTATGCATTTGTGTGTGTATAACAATTGAGCTTTACAATAAGCCTTTGAAGTAGAAAATATTAATATCCCCATTTTACACCTGAGGAAATTGATTCAGATAAGTTAAATGACTTGTCTAAGGTCACATAGTATGTGTTGTAGGTAAAATTTGAACCCAGGTCTTCCTAAATATAAATCTAGCATTCTGTCTACTACACTGTGCTGCCTTTAACTTTTCTGTATTTCTTTGTATTAAGGTATGTTATAAAGTTTTACAAAAGAAAACATTAATTAATGATCTAAAATTATATCAATAATGCTAAAGAATTTATACCATTGTGACTTGCTCTTGACCTTGGTATAACATATGACAATTAAGTAGCACGGGCAGGGGGAGGGGGAGGAATAATTGTTCATGCTTTGTCCTTTGAACCTTGATTCTATTTTGATATTTTTATATATTTAAAAAATAAGAAATGGATCAATATAAAATTAATGGTCATAGCATAGTGATGGTTTATACCACCTAACTTTTTAACATCAGTAACTTTGAAATGGACAGTTATAACTGTCCATTATTCTGCCAAGCCTTAATTATTACTCCTTTTTTTTTACAGTTTATTCTAAAAAAATCTAATTTCTTGCTTTAGAAGGACAAAGATGATTTCTGCAGTTCAATTTAGTTGACATACTATTCCAATTAATTGGAAAAGTACTCCTATGGGAGAGATGGCTTGAGTATGAGGTCTCTTGTATGCTGATTCTTATAGCCACATGATTCTAAGGCCCAAGCATTTTCTCTTTACTAGTTTTATTATTTTACATATGCAATTTCAGTGATTTTTGTTCTTTGTTGCATGTTGTAAAATTCTATTGCATCAGCATGCACAAAACAGAAATATTATAGACGTGAACCTTTCACCCCAACACATATAACAGATTGAAAAGATCCAGACCAGGGTAACAAGAATGCTTACAGGCAACATAGATGGATTTACAGATGACTAAAAGCTGGTATTAATAAATCTCTGAAGGAGAAGAGTAGGAGCAGAATTTACTGAAGTCTATGAAATAATGACAGAAATAGTGGAACTGGACCATGTGCATCTTTTTACTGTGTTCAGGAAAGAAGCAGAGGGCACTTGGTGTAACGGAAAGGAATAAATTTAAAACTGACATAGAAGCTTTTAATTTTGGTTTTCACTAAGAATAATGTACCTATGAAGCTCGTTGCCATGGAACATATAAGGGCTCATAATTTTGGCGGGAGTTGCAAAGTCAAAAGAGAGTGTAAGTATCCATCTTCCTGGTTAGGAGGCCATCTCAAAACCATTATAGAAAGAAGTTAGCCCATATTGTTTTTAAGAAGGAATTGAATAATTATATACTATTTAAATATGAGTAAAATACTGGAGAATTTACACCATTAAAACTTAGGAAATACTATTGTCTGGCTGAATCAGGAAAGAACTTGCTTCTTCACAGAATCATGGTGTCAGTTCCTCTGTTGTGCCAGGTTTGGGGTTTTGTTTTTTTCCCTTTGTTAACACAAATCTATGATATAAACTATTGGTAAAATTAGGATAGTAGACTCCATAGATTAAGGGTTTGATCCAGTGCAGCATCCGCCCTAGTTCTCTCTCCCTTCTTTACTACTCTGTAAGGGCAGTAGACTTAAAATCTGAATGGAAAAATTCAAAGTTTCAAATATAAATAAGCTGTTGGTATTTTTAGTCTCAAGGAGGTAGGCTAATGCTCTACTCAGAAACAATGCACACAATTCAGTATGTTTTTCTTTGTTGCAGGCTTTCTACCATATATCGTCGAGACAACCTGCCATACTAGATTTACTTATTTCATTTTGCTATGAATGAGCATTTGGTGAATATTCATTTGATATTGAAAAGAAGCATAGTAAAAACCATTTTCTTTTTATCTGGTCATCTATGGACTTTATGTTTTATATTCTTAATATTAAAAAAAGTTTTGAAAGCATATACAAATACTGTTTCTAAGAAATTTCAATGTAATAGTTTCTGTGTGGAAAGGAAGATTATGAATTTTGAATGGACTTTCTTTGGGGAGGGGGTAACCCACTCCATTAATATTAAGTCAGCTAAGACAATAAAAGTATATTAGTAGGAAGTGACTTTTTTCAAAGGTAGTCTACTACTTGAGCATTCAATGCCTTTTATGGGATACTTAATTAAGCTCTTAAATGTACCATATCTGCACCATTCATCAGCACTGTTATTTAGATTATATTAATATTCATGATTTGATATATGTATAACACATAGTTAAAATTAATAATAATCTTATATGGTCATAACATTTTTATTTTAGATAATATTTTGTTTAAAATTATGTATTTTCTCAGGTTTTTTTTGAAGCAGTAGTTAAAACTGTGGGTTATTACTTAATAACTAAAAAGCAAAAATGACAAAAAGTATTGAGAAAAATTAAGCAAACAAAACACAAATATTTCGTTTTCCCCAATCAAAATGTTGAAATAAAAACATAGCATAAAGGGTATAAAACATATATATGTGTGCATGTATGTACATGTGTATGTGTGTGTGTCTGTATATACCTCTATTATTCCTTAGCAAAACATGTAAAGGTTTTAAAAGGTAGTTTTGCTGCAATAATGTCCCTTCAAAGAATTTTACATTTAGTTTATTTCTGAGGATGAAATCCCCAGAATGGAGCTGTCATGTTCTTCATTCTTCCTATTGAGAATGAGGGTGGGTAGAGATTAAAATAATCTTCAAAGCAGACACCACTAAACTGAGTGGACCCTGGTATGCAAGCTGCTTTTCTAAAGCAGCAAATTTTAGTTTCCATTGTAGATGATAACTAAATATCCACTGAAAGCAGGAAGAATTTAGGCCCAAACTCATCTTTCTGTTAGCAAGCTATAATCAGTGAATGCATTTTTTTTTAGTATATTTAGCTGCATGAAATAGGTTCCTTAGTTCATCTTTAATTAAAAAATAAGAATCTGATTTCTAGGATCATGAATTTTTTTTAAAGGAGGAGAATTCAACAGAATAGTCTCAAACTGCCGTCCATGCATGCAAACATAGAAATTCACCAAAGTCCATTTTCCCTTTGAAAACAAATAGCTACCTTCTAAAATTGTCGTTATTTTTGCTGATAATTGTTATCTTTGACAGTTTCTGTAGAGAATTTGTCAACTAAAATGATACTGAGATGATCTTTTACCTTTAAAGTTATTCCCTCTAGGTTAGGGCTAAATAAAAGTATGCTGGCAAGAGAGATTAACAATAGCTTATGTTTATATGGCACTTTAAAGTTTGCAAAACACTTTACATATGTTATCTCATTTTATCCTCACAACAATATCTGTGAGGTAGGTGCTCTTATTATTCCCATTTTACAGATGAGGAAACTGATGCCGAGAGAGGTTAAGTGAGGTTAAGGTCTTAGGTGACATTGCTAGAAAATGTTTGAGATAGGATTTGAACTCAAGTCTTCTTGCCTCTAACTTCAGCACTCTATCCACTGTACATACTACCCAACTGACTCAGAATATATATATATATATATATGTATATATATATATATATACACTTAGTATTTAGTATCTAGTTAATATATTATATATAGTATGGAAGTTCATTCTATCACTCTCTCTACCATAAGTAACCTAGGAATCAGTGGAGATACTAAGCTCCCCAGGGACTAGCAGTATAATAGTATCCTTCATGTAAAAGAAAAAAAATAATAAAGAGTTATGAAGGATACGTGTTGGTTGCAGCTTTGAGTCAATATTACATAGTGAGCACTATAAACATTGCTATAACAAAAAATCTAAACTTTCATTTCATAAAATATCCCTTTGTGTCCCATAATGATATCATTTGTAAATGGTGCCTTCTTTTTAAGTGTATGCCCCAAGATCTTATTTTCTTTCCCCTAAATGACCTTGATAAAAGTCACTGTTCCAACTGTTTCACAGTAACATGGTCCCCAAAACTCAGCAGGGAAAGCTCTGCTAATATGAGACACATGCTAATAAGAGAATGATTTTCCATTTTTAATGTTTTATGCAGATGCCAGATGATATATCCAACTAACCACTTTAAACCTCTCAGTAAAGGTTTGGTAATAGATGTCATTATTGAAAGTCCTCATGCATGCCCCTTTGAAACAAATGATCACCTATTAGAGAGTGGAGACAAAACACATTTACTTGAATGAAATGTTTAATAAAGTACATCAGGACTTGTTTTTATTAGTATTGGTCTATGAATACTTTATGTGCTAATTTAGAGCTTAGGGGTACTTAGTCATTCTAGTACTCCAGTATGAAATAGGCATGTACCTTATTATTATAAACGCCAGTCTTTAATGTTTTGAACATATTTATAAAACATACTTGTCCTCTTCATAAAATTGAAAACATCTGTTACAGATTTTCTGTTAGAATGCAATGGACGAGAATAGTTGGTGATAAGGCCGTCTACCATTTTGAATGAGAATTAAGCTGAAGATGCACTCTCCACCAGTGTCTGTGAAAACAAACAAACAAACCAACAAAAGGCAGATGGTTCATTTAGCTTGTAATTGTAATTGGGTGTTCATTAAAAGCGAATCCCACACAGGCACCCTTTCAGATACAGTGTATGGAAAATTTTACTCAGCAAACCTGGTCTTATAATTTTTTTCTTTAGCATAATTTACATTGACATTTGATAGGCAGTTGATTAGAGCAGAATGATTTCTTTAGAATGAAAATTAATTATAATTTTTGCAGCTTTCATTAGCCTGCTTTTGTAACTACCATGACTAAACAGCAGGGGTTTGGCCCTGAAATGCTGAGTATCACTGGATCATTTGCAGTGTATTCTCTCTTTTAAGATGATTGAACCTTTTCATTGAAGATTTTTTCCATTTACATAAAGCTAGGATTAGTGTGAAAAATATTTCAGGGTGCATTTGAAATATACTCTTATGTGGACTTAACACATACATAAAGATGGTAGACATGTTTAATTCAGTATCATTTCTCTTGTCTTTGACAAATGTCAAGAGAAGAGTATCCTCATTTTCTATATTCAACAACATAAGAAAGGGTTTTTTTTAAAGTTATACAAACAATTCCTGTCTTTCTTGTCTGTCTCTGTCTATATCCATCCATACACAATGTATTTAGATATATGTCATGTACATATTATACACATATGCTAAGTTTTAACAACATGGATTCCTTTTTAATTTTTTAAAAATTTTCATAAGGTTACTTGACATGTACTTTAAAAGAAGGAATCTAATACTTTTTGATGGCAGTGCTGATAATAAAGATTTATAGTAGAATTAAGTCTGTATCCAGGAATTTTAAAAGATAGATAATGTAATTGAAGCAAATTATCTTAACTACTACATGTTTTAGTTTGACAAAACAAA